>NW_027526265.1:413650-547951 GCF_048455015.1 Haemaphysalis longicornis | reverse complement strand
TCGTCCGCCGCTTGGCTTTTGGATTCCCTCGAGCCTTTTTAAATTTCGAAACAAAATACGAGTTGAGGTATAAAGATTGTACTACGACTATTTTATACCGGACATTCTTGCCCTTCGCCAAGAAATCTACCTCACAATGACAGTGGCGGACAAGGTTTCCAACGTACCCAAAGGAATGGCAGAGATCTTCCATCTGGTCATCTGCCAGGATTGTGTCACCGTGGAGTCTATCGTTAACATGTGCTGAAGGCTTGGGCCGCGAAAAGCCGTAGTAGTGCGCAGCGTTTAACTCGGCTAACCAACACGGCCGCGACCTTGTGATGCATAGGACGTCGTTTTTGTCTTCTCTGTGCCGGAAATTTCTTCGTTTGTCAATCTGTCAGCTACCATCGCCTAACAACATGACAAGGCATCGCGCATAACTGAGGATATGCACCTGCGGAAAATTACGTTCATGTCGTCATTACGAGGAGATGCGAACTTTTTGAGAAAGAAATAACGTAGCTACATTTTCATTGATTGTTCGCGATAGCTACATGAATAAGGAAGTGGTGAGGCCGAGATAGCTAACAAGCCATGTTAGTCCAGGATGATTTGGTGAAGCGACGATATTGAAGGGGATAGCCAACGTGCAGTCAGGTTACCATTAGCTGTGGGTATCTTACGAGCTTACGTATATTTAATTTTGCGTTACAAAGAATACGCTCTAGCCCGCCCATACTGCTATTGGTTCAAATATTCGAAAAGCGTCTAATGTAATAATAGGAATAATGAATTGCCATTTCGTAAGTCCACAAGTCAAGTTAAACTTCAACTACCCGGGAACTCGTGAATAATTCTCTGTTATAGACAATAACCTTGATCGCTAATGTCAGCAATATGGGGGCCATTGTAAGACAAAAAACTACCATTTGGGCTCTTGTCGTGTTTGATTCCAGGTCTCCATAGTAGATCTCAGCGCTTTACCACTGCACTAACCAGCGCTTTGCCGGGCAGGAACGAGGTTTTGCGTGGTGCGTGTCAATTTATAAGATGTGTGCGGACGCAGTTATTCGAGATAATTGACATTATTTGGTTGCTGAAAATTGTTAAATGTTTACAGGTAACGGCAAGTTAAAAAGGTGTTCATTCGTGGTTGAAAGTATTAATTTGTAAGGTGCTATTAGGGTGGGTCAGGATGAGTTCTTGTTGGAAGATTGAAATTAAGATAGATTTTATTGAACGCAATGAATATTGTCACGAGACGGTTAAGTGAATAATGCGAGGACAGCTACGCTATGTGCTGTTTGGGCTGATTTCTGTAGAGGACGGAAAACGCTTCCAGCTACCGGTCTGTATGCTCTGTATGCTGGTATTGTTCAGTATCGTGAATAGTGTGGATATATTGTATCTCCTTGCATCTACATCATGACAATATTCACGAATAAGATGTACACGAGTATATTAAGACAACATTGGCTGTATTGGGACAAGATTGGCGTAAAACATGCATGTCGGCAGATTAGGGCGGAATAATGGGAAGTGAAAGATCCAACGTAGATTGTTTTGGATTAATAAGGTTAATCACGGTTATATAGGCTGATTTATCGGTCACAATACTACGCCCTGTTTGCACAATACTACTCGTAAGCACATTTAGGTTGTCTACATTATTCTTCCCTTATGTCGGTGTCATACTGAAACCGCATTAAATTGTATTCCTGTAAAGGAGGCTGGTATTGGTACACCACTTTTATACAGGTATTGAAGTATTCCACTTTTTTCTTAAAGGTGTTTAATAGAAATAGCGCTGATGTTTTTGCGGGTAAAAAAACACCATTTTTAGTGTCTGTTTTCTTTTGTTTTGGCTTAAGCCCTGGACAGTGTGCAGTGTACATTTGAAAATATGTTCTGTGCTACTTCTAATAAAGTTCAAATAAAGTGTACTGTTACCCTAACAGTATGACCACTTTACCCGCAGTCATTTCTTAGATGTACCACAAAATTATTCCTGTACGCAGGACCTAGATAAATAGACAAGAGATTAAAATACGTAGCTCGACAAATTTGTCTGCATTATGTTTACTGATTGTTATTAGTTTGTCCAAGGATTTTTAACCTCTTACGAATATTATATTCCCCATTTTGGAGAAAGCAGGATCAGGGCGCTTGGCGTCGGCCTAAAGCGCTTGGGCTCTAGCAGTGAGTTCGGCCAGCTGAATGGCCCGGACTTGATCCGCTAGGTTGGAGCTGAGCAATACGGTCTCTAATTGGTCTACATTAGCGATTTTGCGGCCTAACATTGTCTCCTGTGAACAGTCCCACAGCATGTGGGCTAAGTTTGCCCCGCCCTTTTGCCGGTACCACTTGTCAGATTATTACCCGGGGTAACAGTTACTGTGCGCAACTGGGTTGGGATGCGAGTTTGTTTGCAGAAGTCCCCAAGACAGGGATCACCATTTACTGGCGGTAGGATAAGACGGGGGGAAGCAGGTCCGCTCTAGTTTGTAGTGATTAGTGATGACAGTGTAGGACACGGGGCGATCCCTGCCGGAACAGGGAAGTGAATGAGCGCTGTTATCGTCACCAGCTCTTTCAGAAACTCTTCGAGCATTGTCGTGAGCGAATTCATTCCCAGCCAGGCTAGAGTGTGCGATTCCCGCTTGCGGGATTTATAATAGCAGATTTCGAGTCACTCGCCACATCGGTGATGTTTGCGGAGGCCGTCATTGCTAGGGCAATGGGCGCCTCTGGGCCCGCCTCCGGTTCGCTCGGGCGGACCGACCCAGAGCTGATGCTATTGCCCTGGTGATTGACTATTGCAAGGGCCATGGCATCACGACCCGTGTAATCGGCCGCGGCCAGGTATGGACGTCCTCCGAATTTCCGAATCGTTTGTGCGGGGCTCTCGCCCTTGCCTGCCTGCGCTCCAGATTGTGAACTGGGTGCATGTTTTAAATGCAGAGCATTTCAGTAACTCACGATGTCACCCGCGTTGCCCCGTCGTTGTCCGCACCCCTCCCCCTACACTATGTAAAAGAAAATACTATCCGGCGCCAGGTTTCGATCCCTCGACCCTGCGTGCGGAACGCAATGTACATGGTGCTCTGCCCACTGCGCCACAAAGCCGATATAGAATGGGACGCTACGAACGCGCCTTATATCGTTTACTCATTCAAATTACTGCTGACGAGCGCTCTCTCGTAAGCAGTTGCCACAAGTGCAACAACATTAACGTAACGCAAACTACTTAACGTCGTGCGCCCCCGGAAATGCTCTGCATTTGATCGTGCCCCTCGCGAGGGGATGTTCCTTCTTCCGAATCGACGTGTGGGCGTTTGGCGGACCCCGTTGCAGTCTCAGTTCAGTTGGTTTCCATTGCTTCTGTTTTTTTAGGGATTGGTGGGATGCGAATTTGTTCGCGCACTCCGGGAGCCAAGGGTACCTTGTGTGTGCCGGTTCGCGGGTGGTTGATGCCCAGGGAGACGAGAATATGCTGACCCGTCTGGATGTAGCGAAGCCGTTCTGTTTGAGCCTGCCGTTGAGCGTCTACTAGTTCGTTGAGGCTGTTGTGAAGCCCCAGCGCCTCGAAACGTATGATCAGAGCGGTGATCATGATGCCGAAGGCCTGCTTGTTGGGACGTCTAACCCAGGCGGCAATTTTGAGTTCTTCGTCCTTTTTCAGTTGTAGAAAAGCGTTAACGTAGGTTATCCTACCGAGGGCGAAGGCTTGAACTATTCGAAATAGGTTCTGCTCCTTCATACCGTGTTGCTGGTTAGCGATTCGCGATATGAGCCGAGTAGTCTGATGCACGGTTTTTCGGAGCACGATGACGGTTTTCTAGTTGGGTCTATTGGGCTGTATTCGGAGACCGAGAACCCGTATAATAACCACTCTGGTAATGGGCTGCGTTCAATTCCTGAAAATCTTCACAACCGGGAGTTCGGGTCTGTACGTTTCAAACCAACAATTCTGACTTTTGTGAGGATCAACTGATGCCTCTGGGACTTACATACTGCTCCACCGCCTCAATTTCCTGTCATAGAATTTCGTGAATTTGCCCGTCACTAGATCCGCTTACCCAATGCTTCACATCATCCGCATAAAGGCTGTGTTGGAGACCATCGAACTTTTCTAGTATTCCGGGAAGCCCCATAATGGCTAAATTGAAAAGAAACGGGGAAAGGACTGAACCCTGCGGAGTCCTTCTGCTCCCAATCTTGATCACATCTCAGCGGAGTCCCACTACAGCTAGAGTAGCTGTACGTTCACAAAGAAAGTTACTTACGTAGTTGTATACCGGTTTCCCAAGGCCGAGTCGGTCGAGGTTGTCAAGAATTGCAGAGTGTTTTACGTTGTCGAACGCCTTGTTTAAATGTAATCCCATAATGGCCCTGGTATCTAGAGGTGAACAGGTTTTCCTTCGATGATGTCTTATGTTAGACGGAGCATGATATCCTGCGTTGAGAGTTTTGGACAGAACCCAATCACAGATTCCGAAAAAAGTCCATGGTCTTGCATATAGCTGGTGATTCGATTTAAAACAACGTTTTTCAATAGTTTCCCTACTCAGGAAGTAAGGGAAATAAGTCTAAGGTTTTCAATCTGGCTTTTTGCCTGGTTTAGGTATCATAACGACCTTAGTCGTTTTCCGCTGAGGTGGTAGTTATACGTTACAAGTGGTAGTTATAAGTGAGGTGGTACCTATCCCAGCATACGTTCATGTATCGTGTGAGGGCTTTAACGGACTCGTAATCTAGGTTTCTCAGCATTTAATTTGTAATGTCGCCCAGGCCACGTCATGAACAAAACGTTATTGTGGAATATCCTGTCACAACTTCCGGTATATTATACATAGGTTCCCGATTATCGCTTTGGTTGCTTTAGGAAAGTCGTAAAGGGAGAGGTCATTAAAATAAGGACCTATGCGGGTCGCTACATGCAACATGGTATACTCTTGGACGCATAAGCAAAATATCGGCAGTTGGACACTTACATTCCAGCTTGTTAGGAGAGATTCAGTGTGAAAGAGCTGGAAAATTCAGATAGAAATATCTAATAAGAAGACCGTGTGCCAGTTGTTCTTGTAGGTCAACTATACATAGCTACGAATAAATGAGGGCACACAATTCCACTATACAGCAGTCATTCAATATTGGGTCCATTTTAAGTAACTAATCAAAATGTAAGCTGGCTTAGACGAGTAGCGGAAAAGAAAAATGTTGTCAATATAAGTGCTGCGATTTGTAGAGCGATGATATTCAGAAGGAATGTAGCTGCGCACTCAATGTTTATGTAGCACCGGTAGTATTCGCTGAGATTTTACATCATCGCTATTACTGCATGAAACGTGAACAGCAATGCGCGCTCCGTACGTGAGTTTTAAGCTCGCAGAATGCTTTACTCTGCCTTTTAGCTCCAAAGAAGGGAAATTGCTCGTTCGTTAAAACCGCCGCCCAAAGACAGGAACCTTGGCCACGCTAGCGACGTTTTTTCGACGAAGCACCTAGAGCATGCCCACAGTTCGTGTAGAATCTTTTTGAGATCCCAGCCCCATCGCCATCGACCGCCATCAACCTGCTGCGGCCAGCTAGCCTGATGGACCTGATGGCCTTGAGCCAATCTCCCCTGGCTTGCATCATCTTCGTCTCAGGCTGCATGAGCGCATGCACTGTTTCTTCCTCTTTGTCTTCTCTTCCCTTCGCCATTCCATTAAAGACAGACCTCTATGGTCGCTTCTCTCCCCCCTTGACGGTCGAGTCTTGTCCTTGGGGGTCGACGGATCCCACAACTTGGTGCCGAAACGACCCGGGACTCGTGTCTGCCAGGCCGACACCGACAAGCAGAACCGACAGCCTTTCTTCGACGGCTTCTGCTTGAGAGACCGGCGGACTTACCTCCAAGGACCAAGGATGACTTCGATCGAGTGGAAGCTGCTCCGACGAACCGCCCTTCGGGACAAGCTTTCAGCCGCCTTGTCCGAGATAGAAGATGGCCTCCGAAGTGGCACCCTGACCACGGCGATGGACGCAGCGGTATCCTTGGAGAGGATCGAGGCCATGTAGCGACCCATCCTGAAGCTGGACGAGGACATTTTGGGAGACATCACTGACGAAATGGTCACCGAAGAGACTTCCAACACGACTTCTTACAACGACAAGATGGCGAAGATAAGAGCGGAGCTTCAACACAGATCTCGAGGCCAACAGGCTGGTGAGTCTGTCGTTTCGCCTTCTTTAACGAGACCGCCGCCTAGCGAAACCGCAACCACTAGAACGAAGTTTCCTACAATAGAACTCACTAGGTTTGATGGAGACCGTCGGAACTGGACCAAATTTTGGAGTCTCTTCGAGTCCACAGTACACAACAATTCTGAACTGCGGGCGACGGAGAAATTTTATTACTTGACTAGCCTGCTGACCAGCTCGGCGGCTGCAGTGGTGTCTGGACTTCCCGTGACCGAACAAGGCTATAACTACGCGATCGAGATACTTCAGAAGCGATTCGGCGACCTGACTCTTATTACACGAGACCACCTGTGGGCACTGATTGATATACCACGTGTTTCATCCTCAACTGACGTAACTCAATTACGGAAGCTCCATGACGATGTGCAGATACACTGCAGAAGCTTGAATGCACTTGGTACGAGCCCAGATACTTATTGTGCCATGCTACGCGAGATCCTTCTAAGGGCACTCCCTCGAGACATGGTCCTCAGATACTACCGGCATTCGAAAACGTTGTCTACTGCTTCAACGTCAACCGGACTGGATTGTCAGCACCAACCAAAAGACCACAGGAAACAGTTCGACGATTTAATTAACTTTTTTGGACACGAACTTGAGTGTCTGGAAGCAGCTATACTGAACTCGCCTCGGAGAACGAAGTTTAAGGCGAATGAAGAGCCAAGGAAACGGCGTCAAAGAGCAATGTTCAAACATCCGAATTCTGCAGCAGCCCTGTGTGCCGCAGCTAACGAGACGCGACAGTGCTTGTTTGGCTCCGGCCTGCACGATCCAGGATCTTGCTCGGATAGGAAAATCACTATGGAGCAAAAGAAGTCTCTCCTCACAAAACATGGATGTTGTTTCCGTTGTCTAACCCATGGACACATCGCTCGACAGTGTAAAAGGAAGATAGATTGCCCATATTGCAAACGACGGCACGTTCCCTCGATGTGCAACGAATACCTAGAAGAGCCAGAGAAAAACACAAACTTTGTAGGCGCAACTTACGAACTTGCTGATCCCTCCGAACAAGCAACTGACCTACGTGACAATTCCGTAGGAGCAGAGCGAAGAACCGATCACTTGGTCAAGAAGCACGATCACAAATTTTCCCTAGGAAGTGGAAACTCAGCCGAGAACTTATCCAGGAAATCAGAAAGCCAGCCACTGATGCATTCCGCGTCGTGGGAAGGACCCTCATGGATCACTTCTATGCGCAACTCACCCCACGAACCGGATAATTTTCGCATGCAGCCGCAGAAAATAAGCGAGGAAACGAGCCCACTGACCACTACACTTAAGATATGTACCTCGAATCCGGCGGAAATTACCCCATTGAGCAGTCTACTACAAACCCACCACGTAGTTACGCGATCGTGTCCATTTGTCCCCAACCTTAGGAACCAGAGAAGAATCAGCGGGATTCCGACGACTGATAAATGTCGTATAACAGAGGACTACGGAACCCACTGCTTGAAAGGACCACGTTTCCTAAAAACTACATCCTCAGGGAACCGCGACCACATCGACATTTTCTGCGGCGCTAATACAAGATCCATTCGTCTCGTACTGGACCCTGACAAGAGTGTGCGAAAACAACGCTGCTTTGTATCGTGCCGTCGGGTACGCCGACCATACGCACAGACCGAGCAGGGACTTGCATCATGGCTGCGCGGTCGACGTATCTAGAGTTTATAAGCATGCTGGCTCCACGGCGTTGGGGGCCGGGAAGATGTAGAATCTTTTTGAGATCCCAGCCCCATCGCCATCGACCGCCATCAGCCTGCTGCGGCCAGCTAGCCTGATGGACCTGATGGCCTTGGGCCAATCTCCCCTGGCTGGCATCATCGTCGTCTCAGGCTGCATGAGCGCATGCACTGTTTCTTCCTCTTTGTCTTCTCTTCCCTTCGACATTCCATTAAATACAGACCTCTATGGTCGCTTCTCTCCCCCCTTGACGGTCGAGTCTTGTCCTTGGGGGTCGACGGATCCCACAGTTCGAGTACACAGCGCCAACCCTTACTTTTCTTGGGCTTCGGAAAGTTAGTCAATGCTCAAGTGTTTACCGCTTCTGACCAGCCCCCATTATTGTTTGGCATGGTCCAAAATCTTCCCTTCTTGGTACACGAAGTAGCACTTTCCAGACGCAGACATTAACACGTTTTAAAGGGCCTCGAGTGTGAACTCTATTCTTGCAATATGTTCATCCAAGATAGAGGCGTACACGGTTGCCTCGTCGACATTACACGAGGGAATTTAGTGCTCTAGTCTGTGTCTCCTTTTACTGTCTTCGTTTCAGCGCTGTTTCACCGTTTTATGACGAACCAATAAGCCCAAACCAAAACGTTAGTTAGAATTGCAACATCCTTGAATGGTTAGTACAGTGTCTGTAGTGCGTTGCTGGTACCCTGCACCACCCAAACAGCATCACCATAAATTTGTACTGTCGGTAGGGTGTTGGCAAGGCAGTATTATCATGGCCTCTCTCACCCGCTTAGTTCTTTATAGTGTGTTTGCAAGTCTACGGAAGCGACAATATAGACATGCAGGTGTATTCGACGGAATTTCATTTTGTAGCAGAGCGTCCATGCATTATCTTGCTTTGTTCTCGAGTCATCTATTTCCACTCAGGACAGAGGAGCTATTCCTTATAACCCTAAAAGGGTTAGTGCCAAGCTTTCCCATTATTTCAATTTGTTGTCGTGGAGCTCCTGTTCAACTTAAGCATTGACAAATTCGTGCTCGTGAACACACATGGTATTCTGTATTTGTGATAGGTTCAACTATCACAAAATGCAACAGCATGGATCAGAGGCATAGCACTCGCCACGTATGCTGGAGGTACCGAGTTATAATCTTTATAGCGCCGCGCGCCCACCGGTTTCTTTAATAGGTACAGGCGTCCCTTGTCGAGCACGGATCCTTGAAACAGGAATTCGCGCCTGTAAAGCAGCCGTTGCTTGCAAGCGGTCCACCTGTGTCCATCTGTAGCCTTCCCCTTCCAACATGCCTTGTAGCCGCATTGCCGGGGGTGAAAGATTCTGGTGGCATGCCCTGTCACCGATGGTTCCCCAAACTGAGCGTCCACTGTGGCTGGCGAAGTCACCATGTGCATGCGTGCGCCACAGTGCTTCCGGGCACCTCCCGGTAAGCGACTCTTCAGGCTCGCTCTAGGCCCTTTGGCGGGAACACAACGTTTAAACAGTTCACCCGGCTTGTACACGAAATCGCCTATATGGACCAGGGCGGCTTCAAAAAATCACGCCATATCCACGGAATGAATGATGATAAGTGGGGCGAAGCTCGAGAGGGGGAGATCATCGGTAACCGTAACTCTCCCGTGAAAGTTCGCCCATTACATCATTAAGAAAGACGTAAGACTGTGTGCGTACATTGTACAAATCAACTTTTATTTTCGGAGTCAATGCTCCCAGGCCCAGACCTGGTGAAAGACCCCGCGCCATCGAGGACTACCCCGCACCTCTACCACAATTTGTCACGTAGGATGGGACACAACGGTAAAGAAAGAACTTTTATTTAGGGCGAACTTGTGCCCGAACAAGACGAGAGGAAACGAGCAAAGGTCCTTGCGTCTCGTTCGATCTCCGAGAACGACTGCCTGCGTTCGTGGCGTGATCTCTTGCGTGATCTCCCCGTCGCAGTGCACGTGCGCTCGCGCCTCCGTTGGCGACCACAGACAAGCTCGCGCTCCCGGTGCCGAGTTCGCGCTGCCGGTTGCAGCCGGTTCTTGCGCGTGCAACGCGGCCCACTTTGCGACATCTCCGAAAGCATGCGGCGGTCACGTACCACGAGACACAAGGGATGGACAGACCCATGACTTAAGGAGCTTCGCCCCTAAAATGCAGTAACGTTTAACAGCAGCGATGGCCCAGACATACAGCACTGGCTTCGTATGCGGGAGGTACCGGGTTCAATTCCGCGTACCGCGGCAAACCAACCGGTTTCTGTGCGTACAGGCGCCCCTGGGAGAGTGCGAACGCTTGAAAGGGGAACGCACGCCTGAAACGCGGCCTTTACCTTTGTGTGGTGCCCCTGATCATGGTCCACCTGGCGAGGCCCCTAGCCATCATGCCGTATGGTGGCATTTCTGGGGGTGAAAGAGTCGGCTGTATCCTGCTGCATGCGGTTACCGATTTGAGCGTCCACCGTGGGTGTAGAAGTCACGTTGTGCACTCGTGTGCCTCAGTGGCGGCGTGCACCTACCGGTAAAAAAGGTACACGCGACCCTCCGGCCTGGTGCTCAACTTTTGTGTCGGACTACAACACTTGGGATGTTACCCAGGCTTGTACGGGAAATCGCCCCTATGGAATGGGACTGCTGCAAGAATTTAACTTTTGCACCGCAAGGATGGCTTAGATGTATACCACTGGCATCATTTGCGGGAAGTACTGGGTTCGAATCCACGTACCGCCGGGCACCTATCGGTATTTTTAATGAGTACAGGCGTCCCTGGTCGAGTGCAAGACCATAAAAGGGGGGCCGCTGTTCCTTGTCCACGTGGTGGGGGTACCCCAAAACCATTGCGCGTTGCTTCATTGCCGGGGGTGAAAGAAACTGGCCGCATGTCCTGCCACAATCGGTTACCGATTTGAACGTCCGCCGTGGCTGTGGAAGTTACTATGTGCATTGTGGTGACGGGTACCTACGGGTAAAATGGGTAGAAGCGACTCCACGGCCTGGTGCTCAGCCTTTGTGAGGGACTACAACGTTTGGGGAGTTTACTCGGCTTGTAAAGGATAACGCCCCTCTGGAATGGGACTGCTGAAAAATGCGGGAACTTTTTCCCTGCAACGGTGGCTCAGCCCTCTTGTGGGGGAGGCCATTGTCCATCTGGCGGGACTCCGACCAACGTGGCCGTATTGGCCTCGTTGAAATATTACTCACAACGCTTTAAACGCAAACTTAACTAAAAGGAGCTATAGACCGTTCCAACGAGGGCGCCGCCATCTTGCGTGCGCAGCGCCGTCTGGTAGATGGCCGATTTGCTGGCTTGGGCGTTTGCTCCGCGGAGCATGGGTGCCAGCGGCAGCTCGGTGAATTGTGCGTTGTAGCGCCTTGTATGTTCATTTCCGTAATATACTTTCAATGGTAAAGGTGTTGCATAAGACGAGTTTAAGTGATCTGGCTTAAATTGGCTGCTTTCTGGGCCGCGGGAGAGCTGAAAGTCACCTCGAGGTAGCGTGGACCACCGTGGGTAAACGATGCCGTGTCGAACATGTTTGCATTACTTCGTCCCAATGTATTTTGTTTCCGTGTGTGTGTCTGGGATCAGGTATAGCGGGTATTTTGAGCTCTTTACTGCAAAAACTGATGTTTGTTAAAACGATCTAATCGTGATACGCTCGGCGCCCATGGGCAACAAGCAGAAGCACGTGTCAGTGTAACAATATCCCTGCAGGGGTTAATACAGGTAGTTTTGGATGAACTTCGAAAGTATTTGACACGTTACATAGTTTGTATTAAATATTATCCATATATAAACACCTCACCCTCAGCCACCACGGCAGCCAGCTATAAAAAACTTCCTATCTCTAGAATTTCGAGCTGCTCTGCAGCCAAATTTAGCAGTGCCACTAATGTAAAACATAAATAAAATAAACTTCACAGCTCCATGAAGAGCGTCATATAAGGATTTATTAAGCGTCCGCCGTTGGGCAACTAGACAAGCGTTCTCTTTTGCGTTGCTTCGTTTGGTGTCGCCGACAAAGAGACATCACATTTGAGTAATTGACTGATCTGTTGGCTAAAGTGTGTGAGTGAACAACTTTATTTTGCTCGCATCCGGGATGGCGAAAGAAGGGAGGTAGAATTCCCTTCAGTAGCCCCCCTTCCGCCCAAATTTGCTGGGGTAAGGGACAACCTAGGGAGGTGGTAGTCACTGTCACATTATTACTTGGACGTGGGTTTGCCGCAATGTGACCGCAGCAACGGTAGAGATGGAACTAATACGATCTGCGACTGAGGCAAGTTTCAGTCACCTAGTTTACTTCGGAAAGAAAATACAAGAATTTTCTGCAACTACTACAAAGTAGTTGTACAGGAAGAGAGAGAGAGTTGCTTTATTAGAAAAGAAACGAAAGTCGACTCAGCCGATAATTGCCTCTCGGGTTGAGGGCCCCTCAATCAACACTGAGTGTAGGAGGGGGATATACAGGAAAGGAGGTGGATAGAAGAAAAGATAGAAAGGGAGAATAAGATAACGGTTTACAAACCGCGCAGCATGGACATTACTGGCGGCATCATAGCCGGTCCGAGAGTCCCGTGTCCTTTAAAAAGTCCAGCAGGGCTCTCAACGCTTTTTCGCGATTTGATTTATGACAATCCGGGAACAACAGGGTTTATGAGGTGCATGACAGTCCCAGTTTTGCATACGACGCTCTCATCGCTGATCGAGCCTGCGAATGTTGTGGACACTCGCACAGTGCATGCGCGAGTGTCTCTATTGCAGGACAGTATAGGCAGGCGGGTGAACTGGCGATACCAAGCCTGTGACTTCTTTCCGCGCCGCGGTGACAGCCGATTCGCAGACGAAGAAGGAGAGCACGGTCAGTTCGGGTCAGTCCCCTCGAAGGAAGCGCGTGGGGTGGCTGGCCGGATGCAATTCGGGAGTCAGGATGCATGGCTTGGAGGTCCCTTCGAATAAGGTACCGCGCGACGTCCAGGGGCCTGATTGCCTCACTCATCGAAGTGGATGGATGATGCGCTTCTTTTGCCAGGCGATCAGCCTCCTCATTTCCTTCGATGCCTATGTGCGCAGGTAGCCATTGCAGATGAATGCTAAGGTCTCTGGTGCTGAGGCTGTGCAGCTTGCTGGCAAGACTTTGTACAGCGAGACAGCTGAGGTGGGCCTGGTCGAGCCTAAGGAGAGCAGCCTTCGAATCTGAGAGGATGGATACTTTCCGTTTGGGGAGGTTCTTCTCGCACTCCTTAATGATGTCCGCAGCTAAGTGAAGGCCCGCGATTTCTGCCTTTGTGGAGCTGCTGGCCACTGGCAGGCGGCATTGCCTGGCTGAAGCGAAGGCAGGCGCGATGGATGCTGCAGCTGCCGCCCCCTGTCTGGAAGCACGGACCCATCGATGAATATCAGCACGTGTCCATCAAGTTTCTGCAATCAGGCCGCTGCTTCGTGCCTTAATTCACAGAGTGGAGTTATCCTTTTTGAGGTCACGTGCGGTAGAGTTGCACTTATGGTGATCTCACTCGTTACGTGGGGAGGAAGAGGTATGATGTGATCCGTCGGGGGCTGGCCGATCACCGTTTCGAAGGTGCGGACAATCGTACCCTTTCGAGAGTGAGGTCGTTCTCGTAGCCGTGCGAAGAGGGCGCCTCCGTCTGGTGCCCTATGGAGCCGCTCGACGTGATTCAGAGCTCGATGTAGGGCGCGGAGTTCGAGAGGCCACGCACCGGCTTCAGCAAGAGTGCCCGCGCATTGCGACGATCGGGGCAAGCCTAGAGCGGTCCGAAGTGCATTTCTGTGCTCGATCTCGATTTGGTTCTGCTGAGCTCTTTCTGTCGAGTTTTCTCTACAGAAAGAGCTCAGCAAAACAAAAATGCCAAAAAACGTTGCTTTTTAAAGCACACAAGCAACTCAAAACCTCCGAGTCTGGCTCATTTATTAACATTTCATTAAAATATAGAGTAAATTAGTGGTAAACCCGCACGCACGATGCCTACAGAGCGTAGTCAAGGCGAAAAAGCAGCCGCGACAGCCTCGCCGTGATTGGCGCGCACACTCCCGAGAGGAGGAAAGGCGGCTCGCCCCCCCGCGACCGCTGCGTGCGAGAGTACGTTTCCCCCTCGCCCGATGTAACGGTTTATAGTATTCGGAAAAAAAGCATGGCCATGCGACCCACTAACGCATTTCACGCACTAGAACCTTCGGCGTATTATGGGCAGCAATGCGACAGGCTTGGACCGGGAAACGCGAATGATAATTGGGCAGGGCCTTTTAGCATGCAGAACGAGCTATCTGTGCTTAAATGTAATGCATATTTTGATATCAGTAATAATGGTACGAT
The DNA here is from genome assembly GCF_048455015.1 of Haemaphysalis longicornis. Taxonomy (NCBI): domain Eukaryota; kingdom Metazoa; phylum Arthropoda; class Arachnida; order Ixodida; family Ixodidae; genus Haemaphysalis; species Haemaphysalis longicornis. The sequence continues at coordinate 533,701 of NW_027526265.1, read as the reverse complement.
AAACAAAAGAAGTTACGGACGCACTCCTAAACATAGAAGCCGCACTGCGTACTGAGTGCACTATGCTTGCGGTGGCTCCATAGCAGTCCGGCTCTTAGGGAATGTCTCACAAGACACTGGCTAATTGCCACAAGCGACATTGTCGTACACGACCCTATTTGTCGAGCATATCAAGTGTTTCATCAAGCGAATATTATCTACCATAACGATAAGAGAAATTTCGGTCAGAAACACAGGAGTGCGGACAACGGGTAGGAGCGGTATTGTTGAACCATCTAGACGATGGACGCTAAACGAAACAAGAAAAGGTGTTTTGTCCGCTGCAACGCCTTAGTCGACATACTTCACATTATTTTCAAATACCTGCTGTTATATATAGTTGCTGACGGCCCGAAAAACCCTATAAGACGGGATAATTGAAATGCTGGCTTGAATTGTGTAATCTTTCAGGTAATAAAGCATCGGTTGCTTGCAGACACGCGCTGGGGCCACATTAAAACACGGAATTTTTCGAATAAAAATTACACCATCTCCCCGGAGGGAACTATGTGTAATGCAAAGCAGAATTGTTGGCGTCCACTCAGACGGTGCAGCGTGTCTCAAGCGAAGCAGCAACTGAGGAAGCAGCGCATGGACCGGGTTTATTATATAGAGAAGACGTGAGTGGACAGCAGGAGATGAGAGAGGAGACGCGCATGCGCGCTGATCGCGCAACTGGCATGTTGCCGTTATGTTGAGTGATCTGGTGTTTAGTAGCGCCAGAGGGAATTCCACATCCGGGTCCACACCGGTGGCAAAGGCACGCAAGTACTGTTGTATTACGGTGAGAAGGCGGTGGCGCTCGAGGCGCCGAAACTCGTCCATCATGTTCTTGTCGATGTTATCGTCTCTGTGGTAGAATCTGTAGTCTCCGTCGGCGTTGGTGAGGTAAAGGTTTTTCACAATGGTACACCGGCTGAGAGCAACGTACACGCCCTCGTCTTCTCAGCTTTGTCTACTTCTCCTTCTTCTTCTTCAGCGGGTCCCCTACGGGAAGATGATGACGGTGGTTGCGAAGCTATCTCGTGATATATTTTTGGTTGCCCAATCCCTAGGGGCCTCCTGCCACAATCATCATCAGAAGCGCTGCGGACTGGGCATGGACGCGGGACATTCCCTCGAGCAAGAGACGCTAACATCATCCTCTAAAGTTTTCAGTTCGTCGTTTCCGTCGACGTTCAGCTTTGCATGTCTTCGTTGTATCAGTAGCTTCTTGGCGTAGTTTGAATGAGTGAAAGACATAAGACGCGTTCGTAGCACTTGCTCCTGTCTCGGTTTTTAATCGAAGTGGGAAAGCCCCGCGTACCTCCCGTTGCGGCCAGAGAGAACTGGGGTCGCAGCCGGGCGCCGCTGACTATTTCTTTTTTTTATAGTGTTGGGGGAGAGGGGCGGACAACGGACGGACGCCGGACATAGCCCCGAGCAAGGGATGTTTTGCATCTAAAACGAAGTTGTAGTTTATCTTCATAAGCCCTTTTATAACCTCCAATTTTTTTCCACGTTCTATGAGTATTGCTTACTGCGACCCTTTCAAGCATGTAATAATATTCCTGCGGCATTGACTACACTATTTCCCATTTACACGTAACGGACTCACTTTACTGTATTGCCGCTTCACCTTTGGAGTAAGTAAACCAATTATTAGGTTTTATAATAAATAAATAGGTATAAACTAGAAAGTTTACCTCACAGGCACGCCGAACATTAAGCAGTGAAGGCATGCTCACAATCAGGGTTTGCCTTACGAATAACAGTACTCTTCTGAAGCTACATTACAAGCCGGATAGCGGCCGCATAATGCGGCGGATGCAGCTGTCCGTGCTGCAAACACGAAGGCAGATTCACAAAAACAGGATGGGGGCTCTTTGCGCTGGAAATATTTAATGAAATTGCCCATGTTTTTATCTGAATCCTTGTACAGCCTGCCAAGCTGGTATGGCAAGCGGGCGGATTGGGCGCAGTATAGAACAATAGACACCTTACTGAAAGTCACCATTTTAGTGGTTGAAAACAAATACGTTATTGTTACTCTTCCCAGCTTGTTAAATATGAATAGACAAAAGTTTTGGCGCAACATAAACACTTAATGCACAGCCAGATTTCCGGTATAAATGAAAGCGACATAGGTACCCCTCAAGAGATGTTGCACGTGCTGGACGTTTGAACTTGTTTAATACTGAAGTACTCACTACCGAACAGCCTTTAGGCAATTGACCGCCTATCTCCCCGAATATGACAGGGTTCTGATGGTATAAATGCGAAATTATAAAAATTTTCTTGGAATCATCTAGCCCTTACATTTCTGTAATTGTCCAGCAGTAATACGGTACAGGCTGCATACCGGATCACTGGATATACACCAATGTCATACCCATTTTTAAATCTGTATAGCGCCGAACCCAGTATTTACAACCCTATTTCACTGTCATCAATCTGGTGCAATCTAATGGAGCCCATTCTGTATGACCATATCAAGGGGCCCCTTAGCAAAAGTAACGTTCTTGTTAAAAAGACCAGCATGGTTGTACGCGTGAGCGATTATGCCAAACGCCGGCGTTTGAGCTAGTGACTCACGTTCACCGCTGATTTCCCATTTGAGTTAACGGTAATGCAATCTATATAAACTATTCAAAATCTTTCGACTGTGTGCCTCGTAACCTCCTACTGCTCTAGCCTTCCACTTTACAGCACGGCGAAGGAGTGGATCAAGCAATAATTACTAGCCGTTTTCTGTCGCGGAAGCTCAGCAGTCTTGTATCTAAGCGCATGCCTGTTAAACCTGGAGTACCCCACGGATAAGTCCTAGGTCATCTACTGTTGTTAGTATACGTACGTTGCATAGTTGATAAGAGGGCCTCATACGTGCGCCTTTTCGTAAATGATTGCGTTGTTCATAGATGTACAATTGAGCCTCCTGATGTACGTACGCTCCAGAATGATCAAACCGTATTATCAGGTTGGAGCTGTACCTGAAATTTGGATATTCGAAAAGATAACTATAATCATTCGCCGTTTACTTTCTCTAACAATTAGCCCCCTCCCCTTAAGTACACTATTACTGATATGCTTTTGGAGGGAGTCCAGTCGATTACGTGCCAGGGAATATTGCTTAGTTTAAACTGAGCCTGGAACACTAATATAGAATACATAACCTGCAATGCTTTTACAAAGCTAGGCCCTTTTAAACGCCGTTTCTATCTTCCAAACTCTGAAACTCAACGTGACCCTGAAGACAACTATCAAGTTGGGCTCAAACAAAAATTCAACTGCCCCGTAGCACTCTCAACGTTTATTCGGCGGCCAAATACGCTTTGATGGCCCAGAAATTACCAATTCACAAATGCATTTCCTTCCTGGCGCTGTTTCATGACATCTTGCGTGACATAAACGGAGGCCTGAAGCCAGTGAGGCCAGGTGTCGTTTAGCAGGAAGACTAAAACCTACCAACCGAATCATTGCGGCCGCAGGGACCACCAGTCGCGCTCTCGGCACATACGACAAAACAACTTGCCCGCCCGACACATCCACTCTGTGTGCCGCATGGCACGTGTGATGGTGGATAAATAATGTCGATGGTACGCACGACCTTTTACTTTACCTACAAAACGTCTAGCGGACAGCGCAACCGCAGCGAGAACGACGTTAGGGGCGCTCCTACGCTTTGCAGTCTCGTTATCAATAGTCTGGATCTAGTCGCTCTGATGTACTTGGACTGATACGTAGCCTGATCTGTTAGTTCCACTTGTAACCGCGCCAAATCTCTAGTTTGAAATCCAGCCTAGGTTCTCTGCAGTTTGATGACGTGAATGACACTACGTGTGCATTACCCTGCTATTACTATGCACGTGTGTGTTGGCACTTCCACCGGGAAGCTAAAAAAAGCCATTAAAATTTACAACTCGACCGATGGGCGGCTTTTGTATACGTGCAGTTGGAGGTAACAGGCATGTGCCTATGCCGAACGTGCAGTAACTGTCGCAACCACCACCGGCGATGCGGCTTGGCAGCTTGCGAATGTCGGCGTGGGTTGAATTATACCTGTACATTTATAGTTGTTGCTTACTTGTGAAAGTCAATGTGCAAAGATATATTTTACTTTTTTTAAGAGCATGTATGTAGACTTCTCGTTCAGTTGCTCCTGACGTGACTCTTCGCATATCGGCGCTGTCGCCGTTTACATCATCTCTGCTGGGCGACTGATAGCTTAATTTTTTTTATTATTTAGGAGAATATTTTGAAGGTAATACCCTAGAGACTATATATTCGTTTTCTGAGGAGGCCAATCTATCTATAAAACCCACTTCGGTGTTCTACTATGTGTCCCTTTAACAACGTGCGTACATTTCTTTAAGTATCCCTTTGTTAGAGTACGCCTCCGTTATTAGGCCCCCTGCACCTGCAATATCTTACAAACTTGCTGGAGTGAGAACAAAGAAAGTGTCATGGTTTATTTTGTCGTCTTATTCCCGCTATAAGTGTTTCCGCAATAAAAGCGTTCCGAAAACTTTCGCATTGCGGAATGCGAGACAATACGGTCGCTTACCGTTTTTTATGCTTTGTATCACAGTGGTTCATCGCCGTCATGAAGTCATGTTCATCCCGCAACCTATGTCTGAGCACGTATCGATCATGGTCATAGGTCACACCCCTATTCGTGAAAACTAACCAATACCGAAAGTCCCCCTTACGGCTTAACATCGCCGAGTGGAAAATGTTGCCCGCAAGTGTGCCAAACGTAACGAATATATCCTCGTTGCTCGTAGCAATTTTAGAAAGTGCGTGTTCCCTACTTTATTCTGTGCTTCTGGTACTTTTTTGCAACCTGGATGTGAAATACTGCCTTTTACCTTGCAGTCACTTGACATTAGTTACTTGTATCTCACTTCTTGTTTGATGTGGAGTCGCCTATGTAATTATCATTTATGGCAGTGAGAGTATCTCACTTTATAGTAAATAAAATAAATAAATAAATAAATAAATAAATATGGAATCTATGACCTCCTTACAAAAATAACATGCTCTGACACCATTTACTTCGCAAATTTAGCGGAGATGCGACGTGTTTAACTGGCTAGTTCCGTAATAAAGCATTCCTAATGCATATTTCTAGGGAGTACAGTTGTATCGGTAGCCTCTAACTTAATAATCACATTTAAAAAACTTGAAAATTAGCAATATTATCAGGTACATTTCTGCCAATGTTCCTCTTACTATCACATTCAAGCACAGTGGCCAACCGCAAATTTAATTCTACCTGGACGGATTTCTAACGGTAATGTTACTTCGCAGAGAGCAACGGTACTTCGGAACCACGAAAGTTTTTCTCCGCTCTCGCAGTAATGTACACTAGCGACCTGAAGAACGTGTTCACCAAAGCAATTTTTCTCCTTGCATTGTACTTTTCGTATCCGGACTTCTTTCTGAATCTCCGGCCTCGAAGGAAAGTGCATATAATATAAAACAAATAGGTTTCCTTTTTGAATATCTTCTCGGTAATATTTTAAAAGCGGAAAGATATTCATAGTTATTTTACTGCTATATTTCGTTTAATCTGATTGCATCGACTCCCAATTACGCGTGTGTTCAAAAGCTAGGCGCCCAGATCCCTTCATCTTCATTTATTATTACAGAAAGGGGAGAAACCGACCTCTGTTCGATGAGCGTTATTTCGCTTTTTATCCTTTGACGTAGGCCCTAAAGGCGTCAATGCCAACCGCATGCAATGGAGAGGGCTGGTTATCGAGCTACTATAAGGGTTATAGGGACACTGAAGTGATTTTGAAACATTGCGGGATTGCTAGCGCAAATTGTGGTCTGGAGTCCATAAGCCAAGTTTCGACCCCTCTGATCGCGTTTACGCGAATTTATTTAGTAGAAAAAGCAATTCGAAAAGGCTGTCCTCTCTGCACCCGCGCCCATTTTTTGTGGCGTTTTCGTGTGACGTCACAAGAAGACGAGCTGGCAATTGGCTGCGCTACTGCACGGGTCGCCGACCTTCAGATCGAGTCAGTCGGCCCCACGTTTAGACCACCGGCCGCCGACGGGTCGTCGCAATTGGCTCGCTCAATTGAAACTAAGCCACCACACTTTGTGAATGAAAGAATGTGTCTTTCTTTACTTCGTTAGTTTGTACACTGTATCTAGCTCCAAGTCCAGTCAAGGTCGCCTCACACAAGCGCTGCACAAAAGCACATGCGACGCTTCGCTGACTTTACGCTAGTAGGAAAATCTAAGGCCACTTGAAGGCGGGAGAAGAGTCAACGAAGTCAATATTGGTACAAAGAAAATAAAATAAACTGAAACTTTTACTGTACAACGCAAAACTAGGGAGCAGGAAGCACTTTTTTGCGCTGGGTGAACAAGCACAGCGGTCAGCAGCACGACCGCACATCTGCGAACGCTTTTCCGTCCAAGAAATGCAATTGCTAGACGTGAGATATTGTGGAAGTTTGGGGGGACGCTTACTGCACGGGCGCTATACGACAGATAGTCACCTAAAGTACTTCAAATGATAAGGCTAAATAAAAGTGTAAACTGGTTATACATTAAATACCTAATATATCCAACCTCGGCACAGCTGGCCTGTGGCCGAGTGGTTTAAGGTGCTAAGATGTCGTTTTGCAAGTCCCGAGTTCGAATCCCCGAGGGTGCATCGTTTTTTTTTGCCAGTTGATTTTTTCGTTTTCGGCCGTTGTTTTCTAACTTAGTTCACCATTTTTGGGCCGTAACTTTGACTGACCCACGAGCGAGTTTGCAGAACGCGCGCAGACTGCCACTGACGCTCTTGGGAGTTCTCGTTAGCGTGCTGCTGCAATAAGCACCGACGGCTTGCGGGCAGTGGGCACAGGCCACAATCTGCCCACCCTTGGCCTGGTGCGAACACGCTTTTTACGATACAGGCATGAGTGAGGCAAGCTCCGAATATGAGGGAAAAGCGCACGGCATTTAAGTGCCAGCGGTGACGCGGAGGGCGTCATCCACTGCGTAGGCCTCGGCTAGTGATTTCTACGATTCCAAGCCGTCCTGGGAGTCTTATCGCAGCCATTTTAGATAGAGCCTACAATATGGCAGAAGGCCGGTACGCAAATTACTGAGATATCGAGAAGGCCCATCCAACGATGCCGTCGGATGTCAAACATGTTGTTTTACAGAACCGAAACCGAAACTTGTTTGAATGCTAACCTCGGACATCGTCCAATCACGGTGCCATCTCCTCGCGACGTCACAGCTTTAGTTGGTGCGGCCGCCACAGACCGCGCATGGTAGATTTTCTTCTTTCCCGCTTTATAAAATAATTAACGGCTTATCAACCGGATAAATGATGAAAAGTGTGGTAATTTGAGCCAGTCTACGCAGTGCAACAAAAACGGGAGCTTGACAAATTCACTTCAGTGTCCCTTTAAACGCATACTGCCCTGCAGGGGCATATGTTAAAGCAGATGTTTGTGTGTTCAGTGCGACACCAAGGACCTCGAGCACCCACGCCTAGCCGTGCGTGGCAGCGCCGTGCCCGATGAAAAGAGGGTCCTGGTGGTTGAGCCGACGCCGAGTGCTTGGACCATTAAGGCCCCTTGGTGAAGGCAACACACCACTTTGGCCTGCGCTTCTCGTAGACGGCACCTCCGGCCTGACCCGCCTGGGGGTAATCGGCAGTCGAATCTCCTTGTCCTCTCCTTCAACTTTCACTTTCCTATCTTCTTTCTAACAACTTTGTTGTCGCCTCGTTCCTTCTTAAGTTTCCCTTTTCCCTGGCGGCTAGGCTTAACCTTGTGTGGCGAATGACCCTGCGGTCAGCCATATTTGGTATTAGTCGTGGTGTATGGCTCGCGTGGGCAGGACTTGCCCGCGAGTTCCGGTCCCGTCCTCTTGTTGGGCACCTTGGTGGTTGGCTGACAACATGGCCGAACAGATTTTTCATTTTTCGGTCAACTGATCCATCTCGTGAAAGAGGGGGCACCGATGTAACTACAAATTTTTCACGAAAAATGTCAACTTTCCACGCTTCCATGTGGTGCACAGTAACGACCCCGACAAAAGTGCCCTACTTGTCTCGCCATTTGTAGTTTCAAAAACGCTAACAGCCACCATTGGTGAAGGCTACAAGATAATGAAGCTAGCCAACGGAGACCTCCTAGAACACTCTACAAACATCAGTGTGAAAAACTGCCACAGCTAACGTCTTTTGGAGAGATCTCTGTAACTGTCAGCGACCACCGATCACTCACTACAGTCCGCTGAACCATCTGAGATGACGACCTAAAGTACTTGTCCGAGGAGGATCTTCTAGAAGGGCTTAAAGAGCGAAATGTCACAAATGTCAACAGATTCAAAATAAAACGGGAAAACAAAGAAATTGAGACTAAGCATGTCGTCCTCACCTTCGCATCAAGCATCCTTCCACAATCTGTAGAGGTTGGGTACAGAAAGATAAAACTTAAACCCTACATACCGAACCCACGCCGATGCTACAAATGCCGCCGCTACGGCCACGGCTCTGTGAGCAGCCGGGGCCAAGAGACACGCGCCAAATGTGCCTCCAACGAACACCTCTGTCCAGAACTGCGAATCTCAACAACAACTCTGTGTGAACTGCAAGGGCAACCACGCAGCATACTCTCGTGCTTGCCGAGCAGGGAAAAAATTTACACCATCTTCCCGTGAGGGGAACCATGGGGTAGATGCGACGCATCGGGGGTTGCCGTTGCGCTTCCGTTATGTTAGCGATGTCAGCATGTGGATTGCTGTTTTTGTGTATCCTATTTACGCAGCATGTTCACCCCCGATGCGTCGCATCTACCCCATGGTTCCCCTCGCGGGAAGATGGTGTAAATTTTTAACCGAGCGCAAGCTGCGCGCTAACGCACAGCTGGCACGGCGACGGGAGCGAGCACAGCCGAGCGTAAGCTGCGCGCTGACCACGCTGACGCACAGATGGCGCTGCGGTTCGAGCGGCGGAGTGCGCAGCTGCCGCGGCGAGGAGGAAGGAGGAGGGATGCCGACTACGCCAGGACAACGACGCGGGACAAGACGAGTTAAAGAGATGCGTGGCATCTAAAAAGAAATATTTACACTCAAAGTGACGGAGAACCTAAAATATCACGTGGCGAGGAGACAACTCTCACCAGCATATACGCGATCTTGCAGTGTTGTGGTGCAGCAGGGCGCAGCATCACAGTGGCCATTCGCGCCTGGTAAAGCCACACAGAGTGAGGTTCAAGCAAAGCTCCCCGCGCCCCCGTAGAAGCAGCTAGCGCTGCGCCACCACCTCTAAAGCGGGTTGCACAGAATCGTGGTTCGGCAGCCTCCAAGGCCTAACCCCACAGGGTGAGGTCAAAGAGTTCGACACACCTGCGTGCTGCACGAACCTCCAGCGTTTCTGGAGGTTCTGCGTCCTCTTCGTCGGAAGGGCGGCGGAACTACCTAGCCAACACGAAGAGAAACAAGCCCCGAATCACAGGGCCGAAAACGTAGTTTTCAGTCCGTCACAAAACCGACATGGCATTCATTGTCCACTGGAATTGCAGAGGACTTTTAAATAGTTTGAATGACATCAAATTCATCTTCGCCAAACACTGACCTGCGCAATTTGTGTTCAAGAAACAAATTTAGGTCCTAAACACCAGAATATACTGAAAGGTTACCAGGTCTTCCGCTGCGACCGAGAGCAGGCGAGTTGGACCTGGGCGGAGTTGCAATATTTCTCCAAAATGGTGTAGCAGCTCGAGAAGACAAACCTAAAACCAGGCTGGAAGCAGTGGCTGTCCCAATCCTTGCATTTAAATCACAGTGTGCTGTGTGTACATTAAACCACACCTCACAGTAACACTGCAAGATTTTGAAGATTTGGTAAATCAACTACCGGAGCTCTTTTTAATAGTTAGGGATTCTAATAGCCATTCTACTTTTTTGGGGGGAGTAAAAAACTGACGCAAGGGGTCAGATTTTAGAAATTTTTTCTGGACAATAATTTCTGTCTTTTAAACACCCGCAAACCTACATACTGCTCTCCAAGCTAAGGCAAAATTAGCTGCATAGATTTGTTTTTTTTGTTCACCCTCTATATTTATCGATTATAAGTGGGACATCATAGACAATCCATACGGGAGTGATAATCTATCTGTTATCATCAGCGTAAAATCTTCAGCAACTATTATCCCAATGAAATCATGCCGTTGGAAACTTCACTTTGCCAACTGCGAACTGTTTACTTCTCACTCAAGTTCTGAAAAAGTTTTCTCGGACAGTCTTAGCATTGACAAACTGACTGAAGTATTTACCTACAGCATCGTTAATTCTGCACGCGTAGCTATTCCACAGTCCACAGGAGGGGTGAGGCAAAACCGCAAGCTATGTTGGACACCAGAGTGTAAACAGGCAGAAAAAGAGCAAAATAAAGCATTGGGTGTCTTTCGAAGGTACGCAACACAGGAAAACTTGATAAATTTTAAAAAGAAAAGAGCTAAAGCAAGATACATTTGCCGCAATGCCGAGAAAGCCTCGCCGCAAAATTATGTCTCTTCCATAAATAGCTCTGTTACAAAAAAAGGTATTGGAGCAAGTTCATAGGCTAAATGGGGCCTACTCCCACTACACACTCCCCCTGTTAAGACCACCAGGTGTACAAACAAGCATAACAGAGCACGAAGATATACTGGGGGAACACTTCTCCAGAGTTTCAAGTTCTGCACATTACACTGAAGCATTTTTGAAGTACAAAAACACAGCATAAAAAACAAAACTGCCAAGATATGCTGGAATAAACGTACCATAAAACAGTTTAATTACACTTCGAGAACTAAAAACAGCTCTATTGGCCGGTAAGAAGACCCTCCCTCCGGCCCAAGTGAAATACATTACGAAATGCTTGCACATCTCTCGGGTTCATCTGTTGAAGCACTCTTGAAGTTTTTTTAACAAAATTTGGGTATTAGAAAGAATGCCAGAAGGTTGGAAAAAAGCATTTATTGTAGCACTCTTACAACCTGGGAAGCCGCCAACCTCTCCCAACAGTTACAGACCTTTTACCCTTACCAGCTGTCTAGCCAAAACGGTCGAACACATCATAAATACCAGATTAAGCTTTGTTCTAAAATAAATCTTCTCGGTGTTCACCAATGCCAGTTTTAAAAAGCCTGATCGACAACTGACCATCTTGTCCGCCTCGAAAATACTATACGAGAAGCATTTAAACACAAGCAACATGGCCTTGCTCTCTTTTTTTGACATTGAGAATGCGTACGATGCCACATGAAGATTTGGAATCATTCGCGATTTAGCAGAATTAGGCATCCGTCGAAGAATGCTGAAGTGCCTTAACGACTTTATGGCAAAGCGTTCATTTCAAGTGCGCCTGGGCTCAAACCTCTCAAAGAACTATGTACAGGAAAACGGGGTCCCTCAGGGCTGTATTCTAAGCACAACACTGTTGTAAAAATGAACTCTATCTCCAAAATATTTCCGAAGTCGATTATGTATTATCTCTATGTTGATGATCTCCAAATAGCTTGCACATCCTTCAATCTAGTAACATGCAAGAGACAAGTACAGTTAACTATAAACAGACTTAGAACATGGGTGGACAGAAAAGGTTTTCAGTTCTCAGCACACAAAACCGCAGCTATTCTTATTTCACTCAAAAGAGGCTAGACCAATCGCAATCTACACCTCAAGAAAATCGACTTACCAATACAAAACTGACACAAATGTCTTTGCATAATTTCACGAGAAAACTCACTTTCCTGCCTCACATCAATACGTTGAAAAAGAAAGCATCCAGAACTCTAAACATACTTAAAGTCCAGTCGAGCAAACACTGGGGTTCAGAGAGGGCCTGCCTTTTACAAAGTTACCGCTCTGTTGCACGCTCGTACTTGGATTATGGCTGCATTGTAAATGGCTCAGCCAGAAAATGTCATTCGAAATGATTAGACCCAGTCCACAATTTAGGTCTACGTCTCTCGTCTGGGGCTTATAGGACATCGCCCATCAACAGTCTTTACGTCGAAACAAATTAACCACCACTCACAAAAAGAACAATGCTGACATGCTCATACATCCTAAAGAATAATCTCTACCAAAACTTGTGTGTTACCCTATAGTCGCAAAATCTTTGTCAATGACACTGTTTATTAACAAACCCCAAGCAATTAAACCATTACTTCTTCAGTTTGAAGAAAAACGCCAAGAGCCGAGTATGTTAGATGAATTACCTGAAATTGCCTAGATACATGATCAACTACAACCTTGGTATACTTTTCCCATTGTATGTGACTTTACACTAACACAGTTTCAAAAAACCAACACACCACGTGAACACATCATGCAGGACTATTTAGCACTCAACGAAAAATATAAAGACCACATAGCCTTTTGCACAGGTGGTTCAAAAACATCATGCTACGTTGGGACTGGAGTAGTTCAAGGGAAATGGGAAAAGGTGGTCAGGCTTCCTCGGTGTGCCTCGATTTTCACAGCGGAATGTTACGCCATTGTTGTGGCTGTAAAAAGAGTATTAACAGAAAAAATTCCTCCACCTCCCCGAAGGGGATCGTGCGGAAATGCGAATGCATTGGGTGCACCGATGAGTGCGCTGCGGCAAGCAGTCACGGAGAGAGGCGCGCGCTCCACTGCATTTATATATATTTTTCCGAGCGCAGCGAGCGGAGAGAGGGTACGCGGAGAGGAGAGAGAGACCCGCGCAACACACCCGCCCCGCGCGCGAGCTCTCTCCGCCGAGCTCCGCGATGCGAGCGCCCTAGCACTCCCGATCGCGCTCCTCCTCTCCACTCACTCTCCGCTACTCCGCCCGAGCTCCGCGATGCGAGCGCCCTCACACACCGAGCGCGCTCCTCCTCTCCCCTTGCATCCGCTACTCCCACCCGAGCTGCGATGTGCTCCGGCTGCTAGGCGCGCCACAGCTGTTGCTAGGCGCACGCCGGCCAACGCACGACAACCCCCGACTAAGAAATGCATTCGCATTTAAAAAGATCAAAACAGTAATATCTACTTGGACTCGCTAAGCGCCATCACAGCACTGAGAGACAAAATTGCGGCCCAGCCTGTAGTAGGAAACATAATACACGATGTAGTAACAGCCGACACTCTCGGACACAAAATTATGATCTTCTGGGTTTCTAGCCACATGGGAAGTAATGGAAACGAGAGAGCTGACACATGTGAAGCACACGCCAGGAATTGCACGATAATTAAAGTAAACATTCCTGACCGCGACCGCATGAACTTTGTACGAAGTAAAATCGCAGCCGAATGGCAGTCCTTATGGGATACTGAAACTAACAGCAAACTCCACACGGTTAAACCAATTATATCAGATTGGCAAACCAGCAGACATGAAGATCGCCTCACAGAATTCAGTCTATGCCTCCTTCGCATAAGACACACTCATCTGACACAACATTCTCCTGATAAAACAAGACAAAAACCGAGATGTGAAGAATGTGACCAGGATATAATAGTAAGTCACATCTTACTCTCATGTGCGAAATTTGAAATCTACCAGAAAAACACATTTTCCGCAATTTTACAAAAACATCCCTTTTCATCCAAGATTATATATAGGAGAACATGGCTTTGTTGAAATTTCCTCCCTTTTTGGTTTTCTAAAAGATGCGAAACTCTTAAACAAGCTTTAAATTTTCTAAAAATAAGCAAACACACACAAAAGTAAACACACTGTCCCCTGTTTGGCGCTTGATAGCCTGAGTTGCTTATGTGCCATAAAACTGAACTCAACTTAAACGCATACAGGAATTGTATGGGAAATACACAAATAAAACTAGCTTGAGATTAACAGAAAAAAAGAAAGGCAAATTTCATAAAACTTGTAAAATGCCAAACAATAAAATATATTCCCTTACAGCAGCTATCTCACCGAATCTTTTACCGTCGGAAAGAGAATATTGCATTCCGTCCTAACGGGTCACGAGTAACAAAGTCTCAATGTTGTACCAAACTCACATAACAGAAATAAAACCATCGTAATTTAAAACTATTCAACTCAAGTACCCACATAAAAAAAAAAATGGCAGCATCTCTACTTCGTGGATCAAGGTGAGGTTGCGGAGTACGGGGACTCGAAACGAAATGCAAGTTGCAACCCTTGTGACATCCCATTTGCGCCACGACCGTCGTTCGATTTGAGCCGTGAGTTGCCGCTTGATTATTCCCTAAATGAAACTGCAACTCGCGCTTCAAATCGTATTTCGTTGATTTTCGCTTGATGGTGATGTGCGCACGGATGGACGCGGACGGAAATTGGGAGGTACTACGGTATTCCGCACAGTTGCAGGCGAAGGAGTAAGCCGGATGACTCTCGGGTACTTCCTCGCGCTCGTAGGCTAATGGGTAAGACGACTGAACCTAACTCTCTCTGGTCTAGCAGACACCGGTTCGAATCCTGCCGGTGCTTGTGGGATTTTTTGCCTTTGTAAATGCTATGATCACGGACGCGGACGGACATTGTGCGGTCCTAAGGTACTCCACAGCTAGAAGATCTTAAAAGCAAACATAGTACACTCTTAGTCAATTTCTGGTAATACGACCCGCATGCAGGCGGGCCACCGCGTCATTTTAAAGCTCCTTATAAGGCGACGGTTCAGGCGGCCTCGCGCGCAAGCGGCCCGCCAAACACGCGGGCCATCGAACACGCGGCCCGACGCTTAAGCGGCCGCATTCAGGGCCGCCTAACCAGCGGGCCACCTAAACACCGGGCCGTGTGTTCGGCAGGCCACTGGCCGTAATGTTTCTACGCGGCCCGTTATGGTAATCTATTCCCGCTTACGAAGCGGCAGCCAAATCATACGGCCCCTCAAATAAGCGGCCTTGTTGCTTTTCACACAAAAAAAGAAAAAAACTTGGCACTCGGCCAGAATTGAGTATATCCGTTTTTTTTTTCGCTCGCATTGCCAGGCCAACGTCAGCATCCCGTGACGAATCCTCTAACACATGTTACATCGTACGAGACACACAAAGTGCACATAGGCACATACAAGCAACCCTACGGAGAATCGAACCTGGGTCTACTACAACACATGAAGAGGCGGGTGTCATAACCACTGTGCCACGACCAACGGGTTGCTGGGGGACTGCAAACATGGGCTTATAAGTATTCTGCATGCTGTTGCGCGTCCACCAGGAGTCTTAAATAACACATTCCGCGGCGAGTGAACTTCTTTAGACCACAGTTTTTGAATCACTGTACCAAAGAGGCATGATACTATGGTTGGGGGGCTTTCAGTACGTTGGTAGGAGCGGAAACCTTTTGCCATGTTGTGTGCCCGTTTCAACAGTATGATGCGCCGTGCGGTGATTCATTCCTTCGATGCAAACGGAATTGATAACAATTCTTCTTCCTTGTTACCAAAAGTATACTTGGACATTGGCGGAAAGTGCCCTCTACGACAATGCATGCAAATAACTACCACGTAAGGCACACTGTCGTGCTGAACATAAGAGCTGCCTGGTCACGAGTGGCAAGTATACCAAGCATGAAATGGTGTAATGAATTTTTTCTGCTCGTCGTAGCTCTTCTGATGGTGCGGTTACATGCCTTCACCTTTATTTTTGTAATAGGGGGCGGTAGCAAATTACGTCTTTGATAATGCAATGAACCAATAATAAATTACTCACTCTATATAACATTGTGTCGCGACGCCTGCAGAATTGCTCCGTCGCCTGCAGAAGTTGGTGATCGCGAGCACACAAAGAATATCTTAGCGTGTTCTCGCGCAGACCGGATAGGCGCTCGGCGGTGTAACTTGTAACGCCCTGAATTTCCAGACAAATGCAGTTTTCACAGAAGTTGCACCTTTAATCGTTATAATATCGTAAATAAATATTATTGGTCGAACCAAACTTTGAGAAACCAAAAATTAAGAAAAACTTATAAAAAAATGACAGAAACTGGCAAACGGTATAACGCCCTGCATTTCCACAATGATGCAGATTTTGCGGAAATTCTACTTGTAATCGTTATCATAGCGTAGATGGAGATAATTGGGCGAACATAATTTTGAAAAACTCAAAACAACAAAAATATTAAAAATATGGAAAATGGTGAGTCGTGTAACACCTGTGGTCGTTATAATAGGGTAAATGGAGATAATTGGACGGACAAAAATTTGGCTCTAAAAGACCTATGAGAAGCGGCATACGAATGCTGGGCATTAGTAGACAATTCTCTTAATTTCTCTATTTTTTTTAATTGGCCTCATTTCATTCGCGCTTCTGTTATTAACGAGTTATATTATTGCACGCGGAAGCGCAAGGTCGCGGTTCAGCATTTTCAACATTTTCAAGGCCTTTCACCAAAACCATCTCACTAAGGTCATGAACGCACACTTGTGCATCTGAAGTTTAGACCGTATAAAACAATGGCAACAATAAATGGGTTACAATGGCTGTAATTAAACTAACACATCTGGGACTTGTGCACTTCTGGAACATCTTCATGACCTCAGTTGTCATGCAATGAGGTTTTACCTTTATAATCTCAGTGTTTTTTCACCTGATCTATCAGGCCTCAAAGCACATACCACGAATAAAAAAAAACTTCCAATATTTATAATGCCTTGTTGCAACCAAAGCTGTAAAGCAAAGATCTGTATACCTTACACCTATCCGGATCTTCAAGTGATAGTCTACTCATACAAGCTTGGTACATGAACAGAGAGCTGAGTTGGGTATCTAAATTTTAAGTATTTTGTCATTCTCGAATTCATGAGCATGCACAAGTGTGAGATGAAAATTACATGAATGACACCATGTCGAATGAACGATGTTTTCTTTTTATTTGATATCAAAAATACAAATATAACTGAAATAACAATTACAAATATTAGCAGATTGCCCTTACGGAACACACAAATGAAAATATTCTTTTGTGGAAGAGCAAATAAGGACCTGTGAAGATAAAATTATTGCTTTCATTTATGGAATTTTCAGCAGCGTGCTGAACAGGGAGGCAACTCATCTTTTTTGCAGGCTGCTGACTGTATATCGCCCAACGTTTGGCCTAAAGCAGACGGGTAGCTCATGTCTTAATGTAATATATTACCAAACAAAGAAAAAGTACTTCCTCCGGGCTTCAATTAAGGTCCAGGTACACCACTTCCGATGATGTAGAAGGCCTTTGTAAATTCCCCCAGCAATTTTTTGCCCGGGAGCTGCTGCTTCTGGAATTTCATCGCACTGGAATGGAAACAACGTTGTAAAAATTCCAAAAATCTTGAGTTACGGGTAGCATTCTGTTGTGGTGGCACTGCGTGAAGAAAAGAAACGGCAGTTGAAAAAGTGACCAGGTACAAAATTGTGGCGTCATTTATCGGCGGTAAAACAGTATAGCCTGAAGGGGCGCAGCAGAAGTATCACCAATGCCTTAGCAGATATGTGAAAATATCATAAATCAGGGAAGGGCATCGCTGTAGTTTAGGCAATTATTTATCTCTTACTGCTTTAGATTGAAACGCTCTCCAAAAGGACGTTTTCTTCATATACATAGGAAGGCCGAGCGCTTTTTTAGTGCAAAGGCGTGCGAGAAAACTTTGCCATAATTCTATTTGACGCCGGTACGTCAATTGGACGTCGTAAAAAAACTATGTTCGCTGTTACACGTGGAGGGTAATGTGCTCTAGTTTCTTTTTATGAAACAATATTTGCCATTTGTATGGCGCAAAACATTTTATGAAAGATCGAATAAAACGGCTAGCAATATCTTTTGCTAAAGCATAGGCAAACTGCGCGCACCGAGCAATAGCGAGCGCATCTGTAATAGCCATAGCCTCCGGTGTAACGCCTTTATAGAAGGCTGTGTAACAACATCAGATGCCACCGCTTTGAGCAACCTCCACGCCCGCGCCGCGCCGCGTTTGCGCTGCCAATGCTATCATGTTTCTTGAAACCGCGAGTTGGCACTCCAAACAGACGGCAGCCGTGCCGAACACAACAATATTGCTTCATGTGAAAACTTTACCACTTCAGCGCACCGTAAGGAAGTTTCCAAATCGCCACAGGATCCAGACTACTCAACGTGCCAGAAAATTCACTAGCCGAAACGACGACACGAAAACCTAGTTACGAAACAACGTTACCTAACTTTTTGCTACGCCTCCCGGAAATGACAAGCAGTGGCCGTAGAATATTGAAAAATACAAACTTAAAACAGGGTTTTATGTGGCTTGACCTTGACAATGGGAGCGTGTAAAAATGCAAATTCTTTATGGCACCACGGCACACTCATTACGGCAACGGAAGTACCCCACATGTGCAAGCATTTTCGTTTTTCTCCTGGATCCCTAAAACGGCCGCCGCACTGGGAAACCGAATCCTCTCTATAAAGCACGTCAAATTTACCGTTCGATCCCGGGCATCGGAGAACAGTTTTGGTGCGGGCTTCTTACGACGACGCAAAAGGCACAATTTCGTGGCCCTTGCTATATTAGGCAGTTTTAGCATATCGTTACGGTGTTTGCGTTACCGTTTACCGCGTTACCGGAAGGCGCTGGCGACGGTGAAGCCTGTGCCGGTAAGTTACCGTTCACGGTAACTCTCGCGCTGTGCACTCAGACGGTAAACGGTAACGCAAACACGGTACCGATATGTTAAAACTCCCTATTGTCTGCAAACACAAAGTCTTGCAGTCTGCGCTCCCCCACCTCTCGAAAATAACCCTGCCGTAACTGGCATGTAGTAAGTGAAACGATCCTGGCCAATCCCCCAAGTGGGTATGCGCCACAAACTGCGCAGGAGGCCACCTGGTTCTTGCGGCAGCAGGAAACTAAACATCCCCCTCGCGAGGGCCACGATCAAATGCAGAACATTTCCGGGGGCACATGACGTTAAGTAGTTTGCGTTAAGTTAATGTTGTTGCACTTGTTGCTGTTGGTTGTTGTATTGTAAATAAATGCGGAGAAGTAATTACGTGGTCACGTGACATCATTTATTAGCAGGTGGGTATGACATCATTTATTAGCAGGTGGGTATGATTATTGTGGCGCAGCGGGAAGAGCACCATGTACCTCGCGTTCCGCCCACAGGTAGTGACGGCGTCGTATCAGCAGCTTCTTGACGTAGTTTGAATGAGTCAAGGATATAAGGCGCATTCGCAGCCCTCCATTCTGTGTCGGCTTTGTGGCGCAGTGGGTAGAGCACCATGTACCTTGCGTTCCGCCCGCAGGGTCGTGGGAACGAAACCAGGCGCCGGTAAGTATTATTTTTTTTATATAGTGTAGGGGGAGGGGTGCGGACGACGATGGACAACTAGAACGGGTGACATCGTGAGGTAAAGAAATGCTCTGCATTTAATAAAATTGCCCCCACCTCCCCGAAGGGAATTGTGAGGAAGTGCGAATGCATTTCTTGCGCCGAGAGTACACGGCGTAGTAATTCTGACATCGCCTTGAGAGGCGCCCTGCCAGCGAACGGTCTAAACTGGAGCAGAGCGAGCAGGAGACTGTAGCGAGAGAGCGCGCGCGAGCCGACCCACGGAGGTCTGGCGGTTTATCGCTGCATATATAGGGGGGTACGCCGCGCCGAGCCAAGTGGCTGAGAGAGGAGGCGAGCGCAAGGGGAGAGGGACAGCGGCGCACGGCAGCTGCAGCCGAGCGAGGGGAGAGGAGGTGCGGGTGCGTGACGTCACGGCGCGGGGAGGGAGAGTGGCACACAGCGGCGCACGGCAGCTGCCGGGGAGAGGAGGTGGAGTATGTGACGTCACGGCGCGGGGAAGGGAGAGGGACGAGCGCGGCGCACGCCGTCGCGCCGCGAGGAGCGGTGAGGGGCGTGTCGTCACGTGGTGAGTGACGTCACTGCGCCGTTGCTACCGACGCTCCTCTCCGCTCCACGCCGTTGCTGGGGGATAGGAGGACTGCGGACGGACGGTGCCGCCGGCGGTGGAAGGTTTGGGGTCGCTTATAAAGTGCATTGCACTTAAAAAATCGACAGACTTACGTACCCGCTCGTGTTCAACCGGGCTATGCCCGTAATACACACACCAGCCGGCGTGACATGGCGCCGCTGCTTGCCTTGCGTTCCCGGTGGCCCTAATAAACCCATCGTATTCGCAGTTCCTTCCACTGCTACACCGACCTCGAAGCAGACATTTGATGTCAGCGCAAGCGAACGTGGTCAAGAAAGTTTGAAGGCTCGGAACTGAGTATAAACTATACAGAGCAAGAGTCAAAGCGCGGGACCCCAACTTGCTCTGCGCTGAAAAAACTCCATACTGCGCACGCGCGCTAAAGACAGATCACCGGACCACAACTCGCCACGCACGAACTTCTTTCCACTCCTACTGCGCATGTGCGCGCAAGATTTTGTTTGATATTTTTCGGCTTTCGCCGCGTCGTCGGGCGCGCGTCGTCGGCCGCCGCAAAGGAAGGTCGCGGGCCATTGTGCGAGGAGGAATACGCGCATGCGCCGCAAGCCACACATATCACTCAGAGCTTCACGATTGCCCCCCTCTTTTTATTTATTTCCTGGCCTCAGGCTGTCCGCTAGTTTATAGCCGTGAGACGGGTCGTTGGCGCAGCATATAAGCGTGCTGTAACCACCTGAGGTTTTGTCACGGAAAAGTAGTCTGTCAGGGCCTCTTATATCATGGTATTTAGGCAGCCCACCGCATATAAATAGGACGCCATCCGGGACGCGACTAAGAGTGTAGCTGAGACGTGCCCAAATCGAGCGAACCCCCCCGAAACACAATTTATAGTACTCAACATCGTAGCAAATCATTGGGAAAAAGACGGATTGAGTCTGTAAAAGTTCAAGTTTAGGCCCAGTCTGGAAATCGTAAGATGGGCTACGATGCCTTCCATCCTCATGATGCCGAGGCAATGCGGGACGGTGAGATGGTCTACTGGAAGTACCGCAGACAAGGGCCCCTTGTTTACGGTCAAGGCTTTGAGGGAGTGGAGCGACCTGTCGTCAAAGATCCCCTCATGCACCAGGCGAAGAAAAGATTGTGGATGGAGCGCCAAGAAAACGAGGTTACCAATGCTCCTGCCCCGACAGGGCGCCCTTCGGACGAACGCTTACGCCCACTCTTTGGAGCAGCGGGCGGCCACCAAGGGCAATCGACTGTCGCGCCCGGAGAGGTGCCTGCTGAGAAGCAGGCAGAAGTGTCTCTCTCCTACGCCACAGCCGCCATTGTGAGGGAATTTGCTGCAGCCGAAATGAAACCTCGAGAGAGGTCGGCAAAAAGCAAATGTCCCATCTGCAAGGACAAGGCGAAAGGAGGCCGTCGAACAGGAGGGCTGCGAGAGCACGCCGCCTCATGGGCAGCCGGGCATCAAGGAGGATGCAAAAGAGCCTCAAGGACACGGAGGGTCTCTAGAGTCTCAGAAATGACGACCTGGCGGCCGATGATGACGACGATGATGACGAAGATGCGGACGACGACGACGATGATAAAGAAGACGAGGAAAAAGAACCTGTGTCTGTGAAAAAGTCTACACTAATTGCTCTGGTCACCCAGAAAGGGCAGGTTGTACGAGTTGACGCCGCCGAAAGACCGCTCATGAGTTTCGGAGAAAATATGGTCACCGTGGGCTCCACAAAGGCAACACCCAAAAAAACGAACTCAAGCCCGCTGGAAACATTGTAAATAGCGCCGAGTCGCCTCACTGCGTCTGCGACACGTTGAGAGCACACACAGATTACTGCCATGGAATCTACAGGAAACACCAACTTTCAATTGAAGGGGCTAGGAAGACTGCGCCGAAGAAAACAATGGCGTGCTACAAACTGGAGTCCATCAAGGGTTGCTTGTCGGCTGGCAGCTATTTCTCGAATTGCTTGGGATCGAACAACAACGAGTTTAGGGAGCTGCAGAGCTCGGCCATGAGCCAGATGCGGGACCTGCGGTGCGGGCCCTGTGGGCTCTGCAGCTCGCTCTTCATTTCACTCTTCGCGCTGGCTGCAAACGTCCTCCTACGCTGATTCCATTGAGCGCAATATGGCTTTCAAGTCTTCAAAAGTGTAAATGAATGACAAAAAAACACGAAATGTTTAGATTGCAGATTTGTTGTGCACTTATCGATTATCTCGGGCGCAGGAGGATGTTAAATCTTTCGCTGGGTACGCGCCATACATCATCATCATCATGGAGATAGACTGCGCCAGTAAAGTGATGATCCCCGTAACGAGCAGCCGTGGCTTCGGTCTCGATTGCGTAGTTCTTTCGTTAACATTCTGTGGTGTCGTACCACAGAAAAAAAAACGTTCCTGCGATTTTGCAGCCGCCCCTTTCCATAGAGCCATTTCCCGTGCAAGAAGGGTGAACTTCCAAGCGTTGTAGTCCCACACTAGCGCCAAGCCCCAGGCCGGGGAGTCGCTTGTACCTTTAACGGTAGGTGCCCGGCGCCACTAAGGAACGCGAATTCACATGGTGCCTTCCACAGCCACAATGGACGCTCAACTCGCAACCACCTGTGGCACGACATGCCGCCAGACTCTTTCACCCCCGGCAATGGCGCAACGCGGCATGATGGCCGGGGGCCCCGCCACATGAACAAGGGTCAGGGGCCCCTCGATAGGGTAAAGGCAGCTTTCCAGACGTGGATTCCCCCTTCAAGGACCCGCACTCGACCAGGGACGCCTGTACTTATTAAAGAACCCGGTGGGTGCCCGGCGGTACCAGGATTCGAACCCAGTACCTTCCGCATACTAGGCGAGTGCTGTTTCTCGGAGCCACAGCTGCGGTTAAAAGTTACGACCCCTTCCACTGAGGCATTTCCCGACGAAGTCGGGTAACTTCCCAAGTACTGGATCCCCTGTTCAGGGGGTGCTTGTACCAATTTTGTTACTGGTTGGTGCCCAGCGGTACCGAAGTACCTACCACTTTCTTGTAACCAATGATACGGTCCGGCGTGGTATTACGGTTTCCAGGAACCCCGCAAGGTAGGCGCCTGTTCCCACTTCCAAACTGGTGGGTGGCCAGCCGCTGAAGTCGGGGAGCAGCAGCCTACCACGTATGCCGCAGTGGTAGAGCGGGTCGAAGCCCTTTATCCCTTGCCAAGGCAGTACAGGGGCGCTTGTACCCTTTTGACTTTTGGGTGCCCAGCGGTCCCTGACCCCGCCCGAATGGGTTTGAGGGACCTCCCACATTGCCTTCCACGGCTGCTTGTGGTCAAGCTCCATGCGTTTATTCCCACGTCCAAGGCGTCAAGAGGCTCCTGGGACGCGTGTACCCTTTAAAGAAACCGGTGGGTATCTGGCGGCCCAGGATTCTAACCTGGTACCTCCCGCTTACAATACGAGTGTTTTACAACTCGACCATCACCGTCGGAGTGTTTTACCACTCGGACATCGCCTACTATAGACCACCCAATTCTACGCCACGCATTATACGCGGACGGCCTCACGCTCAGGGTCTGCACTGGATCTCCTGGCGACCAGCAAGACGCACTTCAAGCAGTAATTCAGGTCACCCAACAATACCTGAAAACCCATGGACTTGGGTGTTCCCCGAAATTTCTGCCCTTCTAACCCTGTGCAAAAGAACATATAAGAAACGTCCAGATGGATCCCATACCAGATCAAGAACTTACCTTTATTAAGCACGTCGTACCCAATCTCCCACACCTATGCAAATTAGGACTCTACACGCCAAAACATGTCTCAGGTGGACAGGCTGTCCTTCCCTTGCAACGGACTTTTACCCAGCTCATTCACGTTATGCGCAGAATCTTCCATCACCGATTTAGGCCACACGAGGAAGACACCCTGTGCATATTTCACGCTCTCCTCATTCGCTTGGTTACGTACGGGAAACGGTATTTCGCCATGAAACCCACGGAGAAAGAAAAATTAAACATCACCATGCGCCAAAGCTACAACGCCGTCCTTGGACGACATCCAAAACCAGGAACAGGAAAACTTATACAGCTCGGCGTCCATGATAAATGGGGGAGCTAGAAGAAGCTCATCGCTTCTCCTAATACTTGCGGCTCAAGCTCACGCCACCGGTAGTGTTACACTTACACGGCTCAGCTACAAGCCTGCCCAAAATGCGAACAGAGGCAACGCATCCCTCTAGCTATCCGACAGTACTTTAATGTCGCACCCATTCCCAGAAATATGCACCCCATCGATAACAAGGCACGCCGTGAAGCCCGGATACGGGGCCTCACATAACGCTTTCCCAACACTCCCGTACTCCATACACCAATGACTCTCGGTAACACCAACAACCCGCCCATGCCGTGAGTGTCACTGACGCCAATGGTGCAGAACTGACGGCCACTACAGTTCCCGCGACATCTATTGAGGCAGCAGAACTTGCCGCCCCTCTAGCCGCCACCACGAGAAACGACTACCTAACTATAATGACAAACTCACAAGCTGCCTTCCGGAACTTCCTGCCAGGTCGCATAACACCCGCGGGCGTGAACAGTCTGTAAAGTGTGCGTTAGCTCCCAGAAATAGAGATCATCTGGACCTCCGCATTAGTCCTTCGAGGGAAACGAGGCGGCAAACGCCACTGCTCGTGTTCAAAAACATCGGGCCATTTCTCAAGAAGCGAAATCACGCAGCCCCTTCGCTCCTCCAAGCCCGCTACTGTTTATTCATACACGGGCATCCTCGCCCGTTACCGCCATGAACAACGACGCTCCCCGCCAACACAACTCCGTTTATCCATAGCTCAGGCGACAGCCTTTTGCCGACTTCAGACAAATTCTATCCTCACCCCACTATCCCCTCCCCTTTACTACACTACGTGTATTTTCTATCCCCGACCTAGCTCACTGCACCACATGATATGGGAGTGTCAGAACACCCGACACCTTACCCCAAACCCTCACGCAGCGTATCAGCAGTGGGCGGGCAAGCTGGCCAGCTCCGACCTCCCAGTCCAGCGTAGCCTGGTGGAGAGGGCTAGGGCAGCCAGCGCAGACCATTGCTTCCCGGACTAGAGGAGGCCCCCCACCGGTGCTCAGCCATCAGTGCCTGAAGCTTGTCTAAATAAAGGTTATTCACTCGCTCACTCATCAGACTACACGATTTCGCAAGGTTTATATCTTCTAAGCCTCTGTTGCCGCTTCGGCATTTGCCGCCAACATAAAGAATAGAGATTATAACAGAGGCGCCAGACACAAGGTAGCACCGCCTTTGAACGCACACCGACCGGCGTGCACACTCCATATAGTATGCAACGTAAACGCTATCCCATCTGTCTACAAGGCCTGGGCCGCTCTTTAAGGCTGCGCAGCTGAACGCGGACGAAAAAGGTTTCCTACTTGGTATCGTCTTGGTCATAACACTAATTATCAAGCAAGTGCTAGCGGAGTATAGTATAAGTTCTATAGGGAATCAAGAAAAAAGCCGCAATTAAAATAAACTAGTGGCGGAGGGCTATCTTGTACGCTTATTGCCAACGTGGGAGGTTGTTTTAACTGCGGAGCTGTTGTGCGACGTGCCCTGTCTTCAGTCAGTAGGTGTCACGCGCGGGCACGTTCCCAAAACAACCACAGGAATGTTCTCTTGCCTCACCGGGATGAAAGGCGACCAGTCATAGCGCGCGCCTTAGAAGGAGAGGGTGTATCAGCGGCGCAGGTCAGTTAGCCGCAGTCACTTTAAACGGCGGGAGCGGCTGCGGGAGCCGCCAAAGAACGGAGTGCCGACAACTCCGTGAAAGCCCAGTTTCGATAACGGAAAGTCGAAGTCAAGCGTTAATATTGTGACGTGGCAACGAAGGAGATGTATTCAGATGTTGTAATTACAAAAATAAACTGAATAGTGAAGGCAGACAAGCAGCCGCGATGTCCCAGGAACTGAACGCACACCAACATCAGCGAGCGTCGTCTTCTTCGCTAGCCTATGGGTTCGCTCATCCCAGAGGGTGCAAACCCGCACAGCGGGGTTGGACACTGGTTCCGTTTATAGCAAGGAGCCAAGGAACGGGGCCCGTGACATGACCTCCGGCGGTAGAAGCAACGTCCCGGAGCTGAAGACGGTAGACGTTGTGGGCTGAACTTAATAACGGACGAAGTAGGGCTTCAGGCGGGACACATGCACAATTTGAGACGCTGGGTGCACAGTTGACGGCGGGGGCGTGACTGGAATAATTTTGTACGTCACAGGAGTAACCAAGCGAATGATGCGGTAGGGGCCTGTGAAGCGGGACAGTAGTTTTTCAGATAGCCCAACATGGCGTGAAGGCGTCCAAAGGAGGACCAGTGAGTCAGGTGGGAAGCACACGTCACGGTGGGTCTCGTCGTAGCGGCGCTTCTGACATGCCTGTGACGCCGTAATCTTAGCGCGGGCGATCTGGCGGGCCATATCAGCCTGAGCAATGAGATCGTGTGCATACTCAGTTCGTGGCGTGGTCGAGTCAGGAACTATGGTGTCCAATGGCAGTGCAGGGTCGCGGCCGTAAAGGAGGAAGAAAGGAGAGAAGCCGGCAGTGACAAGGCGTGACGAATCGTAGGCGAAAGTAACGTAAGGGAGAGGGACGTCCCAGTCACGGTGGTCGGTGGGCACGTACATAGCGAGCATATCCGTGAGCGTCTTGTTAAATCGTTCAGCGAGCCCATTGGTCTGCGGATGATAGGCCGTGGTGAGGTTGTGCTTAATGCGGCAGGACCGAAGAAGGTCGTCGACGACCTGAGATAAGAAGCACCGACCACGGTCCGTGATCAGCTGACGAGGAGCACCGTGTTGCAGAATGACGGCGTGTAGTAGAAAATCAGTGACGTCAGTGGCACAGCTGGTAGGAAGGGCACGTGTAATGGCGTAACGCGTGGTGTAATCGGTGGCAACGGCGATCTACCTGGTACCAGAGCGGGATAAGGGGAAAGGACCGAGAAGGTCTAATCCAACCAGGGAAAATGGTTCAGGAGGAACATGCATTGGTTGAAGAGTGCCGGTTGGAAGTGACCGAGGCGTCTTGCGGCGTTGGCAAACGTCACAAGCCGTGACGTACCTTCGCACAGACCGGTATAGGCCGGGCCAGTAAAAGCGTCGCCGCACCCGGTCACAGGTCCGAGTGACGCCCAGATGACCAGCAGACGGCACGTCGTGAAGCTGGTGGAGTATGTCGGGACGGAGATGCTGAGGTACGGCAAGAAGGGCGTCAGGGCCATCCGCCCGGAAGTTGCGGCGAAACAGGACGCCATTACGCAGTGTAAAGGCGTGCAGAGATGGGTCGGACGGCTCTGAGCTAAGACGGTCTATAACCTGCCGAAGCGATGGGTCGCGTCGTTGGTGGGCAGCTATGTCGTGCAAGTCGGACAGGGCAAATACGCAGGGGTCATCATCGTTCTACGTTTGATCAGGCGGATCAACAGGATGACGAGACAAGCAGTCGGCGTCCCGGTGCATGCGACCAGACCTGTAGACCACCGAATAGTCATACTCCTGGAGTCTTAACGCCCAGCGGCCGAGTCGTCCGGACGGATCTTTCAACGAAGAAAGCCAACATAGGGCATGATGGTCGGTAATGACTGCGAAAGATTTGCCGTACAAATATGGGCGGAACTTGCTGACTGCCCAGACGAGTGCGAGGCATTCACGTTCCGTGATGGAATAGTTACGTTCAGCGGGGGACAGAAGTCGGCTGGCGTAGGCTATCACCCAGTCGTGACCAGCCTGTTTCTGAACCAATACTGCCCCTATCCCGTGGCCACTCGCGTCCGTGCGTACTTCTGTGGGAGCCAACGGATCAAAATGGGCTAAAACTGGGCAACAAGTCAGGCGGTCAACGAGAGTGGCAAACGCTGCGCTTTGCGCGGTGCCCCAGGAGAATGAGGTATCGGCCTTGAAGAGATCCGTCATTGGCCGGGCGATCTCAGCAAAATTCTCGACAAAACGACGAAAGTAGCAGCATAGTCCTACAAAGCTGCGAACATCCTTTGCCGAGCGCGGGATTGGAAATTCTTGGACGGCGCGTACCTTATCGGGATCAGGTCGGACACCAGCAGCATCGACTACGTGGCCGAGGATCTTGAGTTGCCGGCCACCGAAACGGCATTTTGATGAATTGAGCTGGAGACCGGCGCGACGGAAAACTTCTAGGATGTCTGCAAGACGATGGAGATGAGTTTCAAATGTCGGGGAAAAAACGATGACGTCGTCCAAGTAGCAGATGCAGGTCAACCACTTGAAGCCACGTAAGAGGAAGTCGATCATTCTTTCGAAGGTAGCCGGCGCGTTGCACAGACCAAAGGGCATGACCTTGAATTGGTACAGCCCGTCCGGCGTCACAAAGGCGGTCTTTTCGCGGTCCTGGGCATCAACAGCAATTTGGCAATACCCAGACCGAAGGTCAATAAAAGAAAAGTACGATGCACCATGGAGGCAATCGAGGGCGTCATCAATCCGAGGAAGCGGATAAACGTCCTTTTTGGTGACTCTGTTCAAGTGCCGATAATCAATGCAGAAGCGCCAGGACCCATCCTTCTTTTTGACTAAAACGACTGGTGACGCCCATGGACTGGAAGAAGGCTCAATTACAATCTTTTTCAACATTTTATCGACTCATCTTGAATGATTTTGCGTTCGCCGTGAGAGACCTGGTATGGTCGCAGATGGATGGGGCTCGCATCCGCGGTGTTGATGCGGTGGGTTATCGTCGATGTCTGTCCCAAAGGGCGATCGTCCTAATCAAAAATGTCTCTGTACGATGAAAGCAGGCGATGTAACTCGCAAGCTTCCGACGAAGGAAGGTCCGACGCTATCATTTTTGAGATGTCACCAGGGGTGGACCAACAATCATTGGAATCATTCGGTGCAACCATGAAGGCGTCAGTGGACACGGCAGAAATTTGGCATTCTTCCAGGGGCAAAAGCGTGGCCAGCGACATCCGCTCGGGGAGAACTTGGGGCAAACAACCAAAATTAAGGAAAGGCAGGCTGATTTGGTTGTTGGCGAGGGTGACGACGGTGTAAGGAAGAGCCACGTGGTGTCGGAGGAGGACGTCGGTTATAGGGGAAACGACGTAGTCGCCATCCGGAACTGGCGGGCATGGTGACAAAGGGACGTAGGACATTGTGTCAGGAAGCACGCGGGCATGTCCTGTGGAGCAGAGGCGGTTGGGGAGCTTAGTGTCGGCGACAGGACCGGTCGGCAGGTCCAGACGAAGAATACCCGTGGCACAGTCAATAAGCGCGGCGTTGTCGGTTAGAAAGTCAAGGCCGAGAATGATTTCATGGGGGCATGCGTCGAATACGGTGAACACTACAGGAATGTGATGGTCACCAACGCCAACACGAGCGGTGCACAGTCCTTCCACGGTGGGCGTACGGCCATCGGCCATTCTGACAACAGTAGATGGGGCAGGCGTCAGGACCTTACGAAGGCGGCGGCGAAGGTTGGAGCTCATTACGGAGATACTAGCACCGGTGTCTATTAGACCGCTCACACGAACACCGTCAACATCAACGTCAAGCAAATTGCGTCTCGTCGTCTTTGTAAACAGAGGATTTTCAGGCCGGGTCGGACATGCAGCATCACCTCCGGGAGCTGCACTGGCTAGTTTCCCGGAGAGGTGCGTGCGTAAGACGTCGGCGGCGAAGGGCGGCGAGGCTGCGGCGAACGAGACTAGCGACGTTGTGGGGACGGGGAGCGGCCAGGGCGGTTGCTGTGGGAGCTGTCGGGAACGTACTGGGGTTGAGTACCAGGGGGGAAGTGGATAGGCCGATCGTCAGAAGAGTAGGTGGTGGGCGAAAACCGGGAGCGTGCAGGGGACGTCCAACGTTGTCGGCAATAACAGGCGACGTGACCAACGCCAGAGCACTCGAAGCAGATGGGCCGGTCATCAGGGGTTATCCATTCAGCAGGGTTCCGGCGGCGGTAACGAGGTGATGCGTCATAACGCCGTGGGAAGCTATTCCTGGCAAATGAAGGCAGAAGGTTCTGGCGGACGTCCGGACAAGCCATAGCGCACACAGGGTGGATACCGAGGTTGGCGACTTCCTCACGGACAACGGCCTGTATAAGTGATATAGTGGGCAGGTTATGGTCGTGCCCATGGCGGTGTACAGGAGACGGGACCATGGCCTCGATTTCGCGGCGCACGACCTTGGTCAAAGTGTCCGAATGTGGCATCGGACCTGGTGCCGTCGGTAAACTGGGAGGCGCTGTCAGATCCGCACACGATGAGGTTGCTGTGGTGTGAGGCATCCGGGTGAACTGCTGCGCTATGCGGCGGCAATTTGCCTGCTCAAATCGGCGACACTCCTTCAGTACAGAGTCAATTGTGGAACACTCTTTACACATGAGCAGATTGAAGGCATCATCTGCTATGCCCTTAAGGACGTGTCCAATCTTGTCGGACTCCGGCATCTTGGGATCCACCTTGGCGCAAAGAGCCAACACGTCCTGGATGTAGGCGACATAGGACTCCGTACAGGACTGCGTGCGTGAAGAAAGATCTTTCTTTGCGGCTAGCTGACGGGCAGCGGAGTCACTGAAAGAATCCAGGAACTCCTTTTTGAAGGCGTCCCATGTTGTGAGCCTCGCTTCGTTGTTTAGGAACCAAGTCCCGGCCGTATTCTTGAGATGGTAGGCAACATTCGCCAGCATGATTGTGTCGTCCCACCGGTTGTGAACACTGACGCGTTCGTACATGCGGAGCCATTCATCCGCGTCGACGTTATCAGTGCCAGTAAAATCGCCGGGATCACGGGGATGAGACACGATGACTATCGGCGGAGTAGATACAGGCTCACCGGGGGGCGGCATCATGCAGCTGTGAACGTGACGCCCGCTTCGGAGCTCCGTATTTTCTTAAAGTGGACCGGCGAGCGGTACGGAGACCAGAAGTAGCACCTCTACCACAAGATGTGACGTGGCAACGAAGGAGATGTATTCAGATGTTGTAATTACAAAAATAGACTGAATAGTGAAGGCAGACAAGCAGCAGCGATGTCCCAGGAACTGAACGCACACCAACATCAGCGAACGTCGTCTTCTTCGCTAGCCTATGGGTTCGCTCATTCCAGAGGGTGCATACCCGCACGGCGGGGTTGGACACTGGTTCCGTTTATAGCAAGGACCCAAGGAACGGGGCCCGTGACAATAATTAGTCACATGGACAAAAACCACGTCAACAAAATTAAATTTTGTGGGGAAGCGAGCTTTCTGGCAAATGCTCTGCACACGTCAATTGAAAGCAGGTATCTCAAAAAATACCAAAATTACCTGCTAGGACGACGGAATGGTAAAACCGAGTATCTACCACGCATATGTTTTATGCTATTCTTTTGCTGCACCCAGCACAGCTGGTCATCCTTCTGAGCAGAGTAGAAGGTTGCTGAAATTTTTAGGCATATTTTTGTTCTCTCAGTACACATTTTGGCATAATTTAGACCAGTACACTTGAATAGCAATTTCAATCTCTCGCTCCCAATTTATTAGACATTTGGGTTAATGTGCCTCAAAATTGTATCTTTTGTTCGGGCGCAAACAACATGCTTGCAACTTCGGAAAATAGGTTTTAAAATCCGTGTGCAGCAGCCGTGTATAATAAGTTATTTCACACAAAAAGTTTAACACCATTTCATCCCCGAAACAACTACATTTCCGCTCCTCTATTTGGCAAAGCTGTGCTTGTTGTCATCTTACCAAAAATGTCAACACATAGGCAGTGCTATGACTTCGTGTTCGCATAAATAGCTCGGACGCCTTGTGAAACATTTCCCACTCCATGCTTATCATCAACCTGAATTGGTAATATCACTTTCTCACTAGCATTTCAAAAAAAGTTCAAAAACCAAAACCTGTGCAATATATTGTTCAAAAAAGAATGGTGCTTTATGTCAGTGAACGAACCACGACAATTCGGTTTTTATGCGTAAGTTTTCTCAGGCGTTTCATTCGCACGCAGAGGGGTAAATGTTACTGCTATGAATTATGTGCCCAACACTCAAACTAGATTTTCAGTGTTCAGAGCTCTACTAGCTGCCAAAGCTGCACAACGGCACTTCGTTTTGCAACACCCAATTAGGCAGAGAGAGACATACAGACAGACAGACAGACAGACAGACAGACAGACAGACAGACAGACAGACAGACAGACAGACAGACAGACAGACACAGACAGACAGAGAGACGGACAGAAGAAGTTTTAAGGAATAATGAAAAGGATGGGCCCACGACACCAAGGACAATGTCTGCCCTACTGCCTCTTGAATAATTTTCTCATTGTTATAATGCATATCAGGCACTACAGGATATCCCAAGTGCGCAAGTTTTTTGTCAATTCCTTCGAAAGAAATTAGGACTGCAAGACGAGAGATTTCTACAGCAATGGGCGTAACCATGAACGGGGCAAATGATGCTCACATTGCAATGTTAGAATACGAGAGCACTTTCGCCCTGTTCAATGTAAATAGAAACACTGCCTTCTGTCAGGGGATAAAGCCCCCGAGCAGAGGCCGGACTCCTGGATTTCTCTAAAATGTCAGAGTCGCCTGTTGTCTGGAATGCTACAAATATTGCTTCCCACGATGAAGTTGCTGTGAAATATTCGGTATCCGCTGTTTTCGTTGCATTCAGAGGTGCTTATCTTTAGACTCAAACATTTTTCGTGAAAACCCCTTTATAATTCCTGAAGTATCTTTATGCCATATATTATTTTGTCACTGTGGAAACTGCGGGGTATGTTTGAAGGATTTCTCCACATCTGTAAAACACAATATTTTCCCCATGCTGGGCAAGGTAAATCAAACCTAGGCAACGGTTCCTTTTATTACAAATCGCGTCATTTCGTTTAACTCATTTTTAGACATGGGAGGGGGCATGCTGAAATATATCCTCATATAATCTTAGCAGGTATGTCTTCATTGTGCTAACAAAAGTATAAATTCATTTTTAGTGCCACACGCCCATTTGCATATTCCGTGTTGGAATTCGCTTTTACCATAAAGTGAGTCATCTTACTTCACTGACTGTATGCCCCGGAATATATTACAGGTTCTAAGGGCAGCCATTTTTAAGAAAACGGCGAATATTTACCTGGATTTAGTCTGTACAGGCTACAATAAAATTTCATTTAAACAGCATAGCTGAATGACCCTTGGACTTATGAAAAGACTAGCTCAACATTTTCTGAAGTCAATGATAATATTCAGCGTTCGGTCTACTGCCAAGGTTAAGATTCTCAGTTGAAAAAACCAGCTAAACGTTAAATCCTGAATTTGCAGATGCTATTCACCACTTTGCACCACTCCAAGTCTATATAAAGAAGGACCGTAATATTCATCAGTCTACAGCATAGTTTCCTTTAGGCTGTAAGTAGAAGCTAACATTACTTCACGAATACAAATTTTTGTTGGTATTAACACGTCACAGCTCGCTTTATAGCGACGATGTTAGCCTCTCATTGGTCGGAAAATTTGGAATCGGAAAATACACCGCACACGCCGAACGCATTCGTCAGTCTAATCAGGCGTGCAGCATATAGCTCAGTATTTATGCAAAAAAGCTACAAATCAGGCATCGAAACCACATGATGGATGATAAGGCGCCTTTGAATTATGGGAATCCCCCCTCCCTCAGTTGTTCTGGTACCTATTCGGTTTGTAGCTGCTCTCTTACGGGGAAGCGGACTGACGGTTTTCGAGGGTTAGAGCATGCGTCAGGCTAGGCAGGAGCCAAACGTTCCTGCCTAAGACGCTGAGCGCACGCGTCAGGACCTACCATTGGCCTCCAGAGTAGCCGACTATACGCGACAAGCCCGCCTAGACAATGAGGAACATTTTTAATGCTCCCCCATTAGCATGTTTAGTGGTTTACAACAGCTCATCTGGACATACAATTTAGCAGGGCGACATGACGTTCATTCTTTATATTTAACTCTACTTGAGACGCTCGCACTCCCTAGGTCAGTGTTTGTTTAGAATGAATTGCAGTAGATTGGTCAAAGCCATTGCAGGCTGATATATACCAGAAGGAATGCTGCATGTACGGTATACGTTTCAACTTGTCAATCTGCCGTGCAGCTTATTGTGACAGAATGAAGCACGTGCTTGTACAGTGTGCAGTGCACAGTTTCTTTTGAGTTTTTACATGTTAATTTCAGGGCCTAAGCGGCACATTTAGCAGGGCGACATGACGTTCATTCTTTAATATATAATTCTACTTGACATGCTCGTACTCCCTAGGTCAGTGGTTGTTTAGGATGGATTGCAGTAGATCGCTCAAAGCCATTGCAGGCTGATATATACGAGAAGGAATGCTGCATGTACGGTATGCGTTTCAACTGGTCAATCTGCCGTGCAGCTTATTGTGACAGAATGAAGCACGTGCTTGTACAGTGTGTTCAGTGCAGAGTTTCTTTTGAGTTTTTACTTGTATTTGATTTCAGGGCCTAAGTGGCAACTGACAACTGAACTGTGCACACGAAGTGAAATGTGAGAATGCTTCACATCAAGGCCGCATTTTTAGAGGGTTGCCTTAGTTCGGAGAAAAGCCAACAGGATTCAAGTGCATCAGAACAAATAACTTTTGTGAGGAATTCCAATTAGCTGACAGTCTCGCCTGTACTTTAGGCGGATAATTGAGAGCTTACGGTGAGAAAATCTGGAAAGAGGTCAGATGCAATAATAAGTGTCCATTTTCGTGTAAAGGCGAACTACATGCTGGCGTATCATAAGTCCATTTCGGAATCTATATGTGTACAAGAAGACCAGTGTATACGAACGCGTTTAAGTAGCAATCGAGGTTCATAGGCAAAAAACAGAGTCTCAAAAGAGTGTGATCCGTCTGAAATTATGCCCATGGCTAGAAAACACTTCGAGTTTAATACCTACAATGCTGAGTAGTACCGGAATAAGTTAAACATTACTCTTCCTTGGCCGGTGCAATATCCCTGCGTATAAAATGTGAGCTTAAGGTGGCAATTATTCGTTCTTCTTGTGTCTACCACACGAGAGGAATTCCTAATTTCGAGAAATTTGGAGAAGCCATATTTCTGTAGCACATAGCAGTGCCTCCGTTTTAGCGCTGTAATATTTTAAATGGCAGCTTTTCTCGGAGTCGCTAAGTTCGGTTTGGTTTCGCTCTTAATAAGGGTCAATTCTCGTTCTCCTATAACCCTATTCTTTGCGCAGTCGCAAAAGCAGCCACAGGGGACCTTTTGACTTTCCGTACGGAACTTGCGAGAGGTTTCCATTTGACCTAGTGTTCGTTTCGCATAGCCAGATGTGGTCAGAGTTGATATAATTGCTAGCATGCAGTTGAGAATTGGCTTTAGTCGGTTACGCATTGTTTTTCAGTTGCCAGAGGGCTCTAAGCTGCTGTGCTGGGAACCCTGTAAATGTTCGTTCCGGCAACATAGCGAGCATACTACGCCTCCAAGGTTTGTTTGTTTTGATCGTTTCCAGCCACGCTTCCTGTCTCCTTCTGGACGTAGACGTTCACCGCTGTCTAGTTCGTCTCTAGGGAAGAGGTGACTAGGGAAACGGTTCCGTTTATTTTGCATGATCGTTAATAAAACGTCCCAATTTCTCATGGTATATTTTAGTGCGAACCCTTGCATAGCAGAGGACGTCTATTTGTAGGAGTTGATTTTTTCGGTGGCTTCTCTACGGATGCTCTTTCACATGCTTCCTTGAATTTTCTCTACTTTAAACTTGTTGCATCTTGTGAGGTACCTTTTCTTCCAAGGTTTCTCGAAGATTTTCAGCTGTGCGATGGCGTCGGACATGTTTACGGTCGCACAACCCTTACCTCGTCACTCTTTTAAAGTCGTGCGTACATAGTTTTATTTTCATCTACCACTCGGTAGTGCCCGCTACGTCACACAATTGTAGTTAGCCCGAGGTATACAATACACGTGAAAATGTCGCCTCTTTCCACGCGGCTTCTTGGGTTGGCAGTAGTATTCCATGTGGGCCAAAAAGACATTTAAATAACTATGTGTGTGTCTTTTTAGCCGCGATGATGGCCTATCAATAGAATAAATTTGTTCGCAATACGTTGAAAGTCATGTGCTAACTCAACTTCGCTATCCTTGACCTTCAGGTAGGTGAATGGCTCATAGTTTAATTTTCTATAATTGCATCACTGATAATTTATTTACGGTGTCGGTAAATAGTATAAAAATAATTGTTAATTTCGCAAGGATTGCGGAAAGTGCATTGGAGGGGCCATTGAAACTTACAGCGGCTCTGGCGCCCGCATGCCTGTCATATTCGATGATCTCTTCTGATCGCTTTGACTAATGGCAGACTTCAAGATATTCTGTGCTGCGTGTGCATCCTAGACCGAATTGAGCCGGGTGTCGTTGGCACGTTGCAATAAAACCGGGCAAAAAACGTGATATCTGGTTTCCCAAAGAAATAGCAAGGCATTTTAGCTAGTCAGATTGATGGCATAAATAAGAGATAAGGTTAGCTTACGGAAAGGTTTTCTTATTTCACGGAATATTCCCGTGGTCTACCCAGCCGCAGAATTTACATTCGTCTGCTTTTTGTGCCGCTTATCACTTGCAATAAGAAAGCACGCAGTTGAAATGAAACTAGCCGCGTGTCTTGTGTAGAACGCGTTGGGCGACAGGGTCGGTCCTCCCCTAATCCGATATAAAGAAAAAAAAGCAGCACACAGTGTGGTCAGTGTGTCAGCTCTGGGGCGTAAAAATCTTGCGAAGTTAACAATGGCCCACTTGGAAGAGGTGTTTTTATGAGATACAGTTTTGTATCGGCAATTCCGGGCTCGGCATTTTACTCGCCGTCTCAGAGTCTATAGCATAGCACACAATTTTGCATTGAAGATTTTTGACACACTTTATTAGCCGGCACGATGAGAGTTGAGCAATGGGGTAAAAAAAATTATTAATTTCTCTGGAAGCGCTGGTACCTCCTTTGTCCGGCCTCGAAGTTATAATTGGATGTTAGATAAAAGGACATGGCGTATGCGGCCAGGGTGCTTTTGGCTTGAAGGCACGCACCGCAACGGAGGTAGTCGAATTAATGAAAGTAAAACGTTAACCAGGATCTAAGGCTTTCATTAGAGTTATGTAAAATAGCCTTTTAAAAGCCACCCCGCAAAAGCGGGTTTTCCCAATTTTATTTTATTTTTACGTCTATGCGACGTCACAAAATACTAGACGGGACGCCCCTTTCTGAGCGCTAGAGAAATATCTGTCTGTGGGGAAAGATCTCCACTAATGATTGTTACCTGCCACTTCCTTTTATGTTTACTCGTTCGTTTTGTATATTTTTAAGCATTTAGAGTACCCATTTTAGTAGTTACGTCCCATTATTTGCGATGTAGTTTGCCTGTACGTTTTTTGACGCAAAATAAGTGATCAATTCAACGTAAGCCAATCAAATGGTAATTAATGATCTTGGTACAGGAGGGTTTCTTATCCCTCCGGTCCCTCCTGCGCCAGCATTGTTGCTGTCAGTTTTTGTTAACATTTAGTCATTTGTTTCCATGTTTAGCTGGTTTCTTCTAAACTTGATCTCGGTACTTTTTTGGTACATCCATACGAGAAAAAAACACAGAAAAGAATATGTGAAAATGCTAGGTCAGTAGTCATGTAAAACATGCAAAATGTCGAAAGTTCATTCGTAGCAATATTTTTTAGCTTTCAAAGTGAAGTATACCTAAAATCGAGGCTGGTTAATATAAATAAATGGCCAAGAGCTAACCATTGTTAAATACAAAAGGAACAAAGCTCGCGAATAAACAGCTGAAGAATATTTCAAAGTAACTGCTAACAAGCGGCTACGAAGGGACAAGTTTCCTGTGTTGCGCAGGTCTCTCTGCTCGCACAATACATGCGGGTATAAAAAATATTTCAAAGGGCGCCACTTGGAATTGTCTTTGAAAATTTGGTATTTCGACATCCTATATATTTAAAATATAGAACACTCACCCCGTTACAGCAAGCGAAACACACATTATTTGCTAACCTGGCACGAGAAAGGTACAACTTCGTCTCAATAAGCTTTTATACCTTAGAACAATTTTGTAGAAGATATATCTTTCCGTGCAGCTATAAGTTTGCATCAAAGCCTTCGAGAGCTGGGTATATATTTCATGCTGCTGCTCTATGCTGTTTTTATGTAAAGGATAATATACAGTCCCACCTTACCATATTGAAGAATTAGCTGCAACCACCTAAGGCATACGAAAAGCCAAAGCATAAAATAGCCGTTACACCGCACAGGTCGAATGAAGGGCCGGAAAGTCAACAGCATAAAAATGCATTGCACATTCGCAAATGTTCCGCTTGGAAAGCCGGTTGCAACGCATGGTGAAAACATCCCGGATTGAGCTTCGCAGCTGCGTGTTAGGCGCACACTGCCCGGCGGCTATCTGCTTGGGTTGTTGACGTATACCGACTAGGCAGAGGCGGCAGACAGCACGTAGAGGCACCGTCAGGTCTTACAGCGCTCGGCGGCATCAGTAAAATGGACATACCTTCCGTGGCAACGATTTTGGTAAGAACCTTTCTACACCCACTTCATTTTTTTGTCCTTATTTTATTCTACTGATAACCACAGGAATATATACTTTAAAGCAAATGAAGAAACGCCATAAAGGTGTGTGATCAAGCGAAGAGGTAGGAGAGAATGTCGCGGGCACCAAAAACCAAGGGGTCCCACCAAAACCGGTCAAGGTGGCGGATTTTAATTACCTTCCTCACCAAAACCTTTATACTCCTCGTCATCATCATTCGCATCGTAGCTGTCACCGTGCTTACGCCCTGGTTTGGACGAAAGCCTGCCCCATTCCTATTACTTTCCCTTAACTTGCGCTCTCCAATAAATTTCTTTAAGAAAGATTTTTTATGCAATCCTTTGTATGGAGGCTTCTGTCTGCCGTTGTCATGATGTTGCATATTGTTCATACTCTATAATGAGTACGTTTCCCACTTTGCCAGTACGCTAACTTAGAAGCCCCGGAGAATTCAACCTGTCCTTAATCAACCTGAACTGACGTGAACCCTGTGGCTTCCTTAATAAATGGCTTCTTTCTGTGTGTAAGAGTTAATAAAATCCTGCATCTCTCCATGGTGCCTTTGCACTTCTTAAGCTTCCGATCACTGAGAAAGTACCGTACGCCGTACGTACCCGTTTTATTCCGCTCACTCTTAGGATATTGGTAGCTCACTACTCATCTATCCAGAGTGCTTTCAGAATGATACACTTCCACATAGGTATAAGCCTGAACGTTTTATCCTAGAAAGGGGTTCTTAAGCCATTTGCAATAATCGACATGGTTGTTCTCAGAGTTTGTATCTAAATACCAGTGTGTCGAACCGAAAAAAATACCGCTTCAGTTATTGTTCTGGTTCAGGCAAATTCATTTCAGTCCGGTTCAGTTCCGATTTGACAAAATCACGTACCTTACCGGTTCTCCACTTCTTTTCATTAAATTTTACGAACACTCTTGCTTTGTTGAGGAACTCAACTTCGCAAATCCTCCCAGGGCTCATTTCTGGGTAACCACATCCTGGTAAATATCTGTCGAAGCAATAGGACAAATTCATTTGCAGCCACAAGTACGTCTTCGTGTTCACAAGTCAGCGGAGGCCTTAGTCAGTTCCCGAGCAGCCTTGGCAGTCTTCAACGTGCTCACACCCAGTGCAGGCTGATTTTCCCGGGCACACTTTTCCCACATTTCGGGTCCTTTTATTGGTCTTCGATGGAACATCCCGAAGTCTCATCTAAGCACTAGTTTCCAACCGACTTTTCACCATATACATGTGCGCCTACACACAGGGTGGTTCAGCGACCCGGGCAAAAATTTCTAAAGGAAGGTTTTTCGTGGAAAATATACATTCTCTTAAAGGAGCCATGAAGAGAAAACACAAGTCTGGTTCATTGAAAAGATTGCCTCGTTAGAATCATACTGACACCACTTTTAACGTAAACTTCGCTCAAATAAGCTACATAATTAGGAAAAAAGAGAATGACCTTGCGACCCACCAGCTCATTTTCCGAAACAGAACCTATGATGTCACACGAGAATGCTCTGCGATTGGCGGATGCCGGCACAAGCAGACGCAAATCAGGTAGAGCTTACAAACTAGCCGAAGGAGCGATTTGCGCCTAAATTTAGGGCACATTCGTTACAAAACAATGGGACAAACAGTGGAAGTTACGAAAGCACATGTAAACATAGAAGTACTTATGCGTACTGCTGTTCTTACACGCACAGCATGCTTGGTTTAGCTGCTCGGTACTACGGGGCTTGGGGTTGTCTCAGACGACACTGGCCGATTGACGCAAGCAACGGTGTCTTACGTGTCCACATTTGTCGAGCGAGCACTGTTTCAGGGAACGAATATTTTCTCCCAGAACAAAAACAAGCCAGGTTTAAATACGGGCAAAAACAAACCAAACGCTTGCCACGGTATGGTGGCGCCATCCAGGTTCGTGTAACGTAAAGAAACGTGGGAACAAACCAACACCGCTGTACATCGTGGAGACAACCTTTGAACGGTCCCGTGCCACCGCAATTGGGCCAACGTGCTCAACGCGTTGTTCTTTTCGTTTCCCACGAGACCTAGCAACGCGAAACAGACAATATGATTCAAACTTCTTCAGTAAACCGCGTTGCGGCGATAATTTTAGCGCGGTTTTGACACAATGACTTGCTTCGGCGGTGAGCGAGCGACACAAAATGGTGGCGCCTGCGTATACGTGTCTCTACCCTGTACGGCGGAGAATGAAGGTATTCTAGGTTGCCGAGCGGTCGGTTCCTGTGAGGTCATTGAAAATACCGAAAACAAACGATTTAGCGGGAACATCAAAATTTTAACCTAAATTGTTTAATTTCTCAGTGAATAAACCATCGTTTGTATACGGACAAGCGCTGGGGGCACTATAAAACACGAAATCTTTCGAATAAAACCAACTTGCATTTTCTCTTCATGGCTCCTTTAAACAGCAAGCTATGAGGCTCAGCGTACGACAGAAATTAGGAGAATGATGCTTATTTTATAGGTGAATACCTCACACAGTCTAATAAACTTTTCAATAGACGAATATTGTCGGGTATTGCCACTGGCGAGATTATAGCCACGGAGATGATGGGGGGTATAACCTTTCAAAACAAAGAAAAAGGCACACTGTGAACTCCTGCGGCCCGCCAAAATCGAGTAATTTTTTCCGCATTAAACTGAAACGCTCCGCACACGGTGCGCCAGAATCTAGTGCAAACCCAACCTGTGCTGATTACGTTATGCAGTGGGTTTGGTGCCCAATTCGGAATGTCTCTGGCTATTTCCCAGGCTTGGTAGTTTCACCAAACACCTTAGACAATGGCTCGTGGCACCTTTTCTTGGTAGACCCAAGAAATAGGCCAACCATCGTCCAATCCGCAATCGTACGTTTTGGGAGCCCTATCGAGCATTGCCGGAAGTCTTAAAGACGATAGTCTTTCTTTGGCTACTTAAACCCAGAAATTTTGGTCTGTCTGTATGTCTGCCTGTCTGTTTATGTGTGACTCGATTCAGCCACCCGGCAAAAGTAAAACAATGCCTGCGCAATATTCTTATATTGTCACAGCTAAATCTACCCGTCTAAGTCCGGTGTAATGGTCATACTTGTCAACATTGTTGAAGAAGAACAAGACATTACGCAAATATAAGACAACAAATTAATAGAGAAGTGATATTTGCAGGGTTCCTTTATAAAAAATCGTATATGCTTGACTTTTCCGAAATTAAAAACTTCATCAAATGTAGAAAAAACATTCACTCCGCCGTCACCTGCTGTCGTGCGCGCTGCTATAGCTTACGGCGCCATTTTAGGAAATCAACCAGCAACAGTTACGAAAGGTTCCACTAGATAGGTTCCACGTTCTGCATGCAACGCACGCGGAAGGGGGAAACCCGGTTCTATATACGTTGAACTAGGGCGCCTTGATTCACGGGCGTCTTCGCCGTACGGCAGCGTTGGCATCGAGACACCTGCTTTGGAGCAGTTGAACGCGGGAAATTTAAAATGGTTTAGGCAAACCTTCGGGGTATTTACCTTGGGAGGTGTGCGACGCAAGAGGAACAACATGAGAGGTGAACGGGAAAGCGAAGGGAGGCATTTACTTGGCAAAAGTCGATCAGACTATCGTCTTTTGACGACATTTGCAACGAAAGTAGCAGATACGCGGCCAATTTTTTTCTTTTCTTTTCTATCGACCACTTGTGGCACGATTACCAGGCGATCTAGATTTGAGGTGTCAAGTTTTCTTCATTTGTCTTATAATCGCGGCCTTTTAGGAAGCACATCAGACAAAGGAAACATTCATTTGGGGTGTGACGAGGGCTATCGTGGCAGTGGTTACATAACTTTACAGTTTTTGTCGCTTTTAGCACCAGTTTTACAAACGCGTGTACATTTCTTTTAAGGACTTTGTTTTCGGGGTGCACGTGAGATATGGCTATTGCAACCATATCTTTTACCTCGTTTATTTGAGGATCCAGATTAGCGACGCTGAAGCGCTAATATTGTGAAAATGGCTCCGCCAGCTCACCTCCAGTACTCCTTTGCCTGGACAGTAGACATTGAGCTGGCCTATGTGAGCGCGCAAAGTGACGCGCAGCTATATCGATGCTGTATGCTGCCAAACATCCTGACAGTCTTGTGCCAGCTCAGCGGACGTACGTATCGATATTTATTAGGTTTATAAGCGCTGGATCAGTCCGTACACAGAAAAGAATGCGGGCAGATAGTAGAACCGATACTTTCATCATCGATGTGCTGGCATACGCTGCTGCCAGTTCGGAAGCACACGTCAGGGAAATTGCCAGCGCCTATGGAGCCGGCTAAGCTTCAGCTTGAAGGTCACATTAAAGCCCCATATAATGTGTGCCGTCGCCAAAACGTGCGACCAAGCACAGTTCGAAAACGAATCAATTTTGGCGACTTACGCCTTTTGCAACGAAGATCCGGAATGTCTCAACAGAGTGCCTTGGACTGACGAGGCCCAATTGAGCAGGGATGAAATGTCACTTTGAACAACGCGCATTAATGGTGCAATCAATCTTTGCTTCGAGAGCATAAGCAGCAGGTAAGGTGGTCAGCAAACTGCACGAGAAAGGTACAACTTCGTCTCAATAAGCTTTTATACCTTAGAACAATTTTGTAGAAGATATATCCGTGCAGCTATAAGTTTGCATCAAAGCCTTCGAGAGCTGGGTATATATTTCATGCTGCTGCTCTATGCTGTTTTTATGTAAAGGATAATATACAGTCCCACCTTACCATATTGAAGAATACCATATTGAAGAGTGGAAATATAAGTGGCCGAATTTAAGTGCTTACTTCATCAA
The DNA here is from genome assembly GCF_048455015.1 of Haemaphysalis longicornis. Lineage (NCBI taxonomy): Eukaryota > Metazoa > Arthropoda > Arachnida > Ixodida > Ixodidae > Haemaphysalis > Haemaphysalis longicornis. The sequence goes on along the minus strand of NW_027526265.1, from coordinate 490,421 downwards.
CGGAAATCTTACAGAAAAGGAGCGCGCAGAGTGCATCTTAAAAGGAACAAAAGGCAGGAAAAAACGTCCTTTCTGTGTTTGCCTCAAGGTGACCGCTGGTCGCGCTGAAGAAAGCGTGGTTTCAGTATAACAAAGCCCCTGTACATTTTTCTTTACTGCCTTCTAAATTCATCGAAGAGGCTTTTCCCAACCGAAAAACTCGGTGTTGTGGAACCACGTCATGGCCGTCTAGGTCACCCGATTTTTCCCTTGAACTTCTTTGTCTGGCGAAATGTTATAAATGAGGTTTTCCAGACGGAACCAGCCAACATCGAGATATGACACAACGACGGAGAAGCTCTCTTGACAACATTACAAGACAGATACTGTTATCTTGTATGAACTCCATGACACAGCGCCTTCGCCCATGCGTCGCAGTGAACCGAAAGCCATTTGAGCATATCGAGCAAATATTCTCTGCTGTCCTCCAAAATGACGTTACTATGGTGGTGGGCTCTAATACGCCTACAACCAAATGAAGCATTCAAATAAACCAGTTTTGTTCATTGCCGTTTCTTCTATGACTCCAATGAGACAAACATAGTATGAAGTCGAGATTTCCTAATCCTACCGCAGCACTTCTTACGCAAGCTCGGATGGTAGATCGTACGAAACAACGTCGCGCTACAATGACAAAAAGTTGTAAGCTACGGATCCCTTTTTATTTTAGGTGTCAAGCCGATACCACGTAACAATAACTCTTGAGAGTTGCATGTCACAATACCGGCGCCGGAATACAAAACTCTGCCCTGTCCCAAAAGCACGCCGTTATTCTTTCACCGAAGCTAGCTTATTTTAAATGAAAATTAAAGAAGTGCTTGCGAAGGTAACTGCACTAACAGAGCGCCAGGCCAATGCCTAACAGCAATTTAAAATCAGCAGCTGCTTAGTTTGCAATGACTAGCATCTGCCTCCCGCCCAGTGAGTAAGCAAAAGGTAACACTGGCTGCTTCCAACGCGGACCGTTGAGGATATCTAGCTAGTGGTAATAACACGTGCATCTCATACTGGCCGCCGCAGTCATTGCATTACGTCCCCAATACGTTTCTCAAGAGTTTCCTGGATCTTCCATGGCAGAACATTGTTCATGAGCGGGAAAAATAAAGGTTCGCTGGCGCTGCACGGATTTAGACGACATCTTTTTGTTTTGAAATTGGATATTACCTCGTCATCTCAGGGGCTACAAAATCACCATTGACCAGACAATACCACCAAACTTCGATGCTTAAGAAGTTGATTAGTGGAGTTTATTTACCCAGATTGCTACTTTGCACGCCATAACTATTTCTTGGCTTCCGCCGCAGCTAGCAGATTTTTTTTCTCGAAGACCCTTTGTTACGAATTTTCGAAAGTTTTCGCTGAAACACCCCATGAACCATACGCAACTCGATATGCTAATGAGTTCTGAGGCCTTCACAGTGCCTTCAAGTTCAGCACGTCTTTTTTGGGACAACCCCATCTGACGTGGCACAGACTAGAGTCAATTAAGCACAGTCATCGGTTATTTGAAGCACGTGTTGCAAGGTTCGTAGGATTGCCTAACTGCAGATGTTTTTTTGCAGTAGGTGCCAATGTACTGCCTCCTCTTTTGTGAAATGTTTGCGGTAGTGGGAAAGAGATGTGACGGAAACACTTTAGTTGAAGTAGGTGGTGATAAGTGGTAATAAATCATAAGTAAGTGGTGATAAATACCAGATCTAGGAGATCCATAGCTCAGGAAGACGCACGTGGTCGTTCGTTCCTGTCCAGAGAGCTGTTTTCTGTTGTCACTATACCTGAAATCGAACGGAAAAACGCACGCGGTCATTCGTTCCTGTCAAGAAAGTTGTTTCCTATTGTCAATATAACTGAGATCGAACGGAATGACCGGAATAGTCATTTTCGCAATTGTCATCAGTGTATCGTCATTTTTTATGCAGAAGTTTCTATGGGTCGACGTTGAGGAAACTGCGAAACGCTATTTGTCTGCCTAATACCGTTGCTACGTTTTCGGCTTTCGCGGTGGATGTGACCTTTTGCGCCACGCGTGTTTCCCTTGCTTACAGGAATCTTGTGGATTATAGGTCACTGGTGGTTTGTTGTCGCGTACTTTCGTAAATAATTCTGAAGACTATGGCTTGGCTCCTAGACTAGCTGGTTGGATCGGTGTACCGGTCGTGAATAAGAGAAGCGTCAGTGTCCTCACTGATGCAGGAAAGCAACTTTCTTTGATGATGATGATGAATGGTTGTATATGAAGTGAAAAAAAAACGCTTCCCGTAGATGGAAAGGAACCTGGGTCCCTTGCGTTATGAAGCCAGCGTCTATCCGATTCCACCATTTTGACATAGTTGGAGCGGTTTAGAAAACTCAAACGACAACCAAATAATCTGTCGCGAGCAGAATGGCGCTGCTCTGAGTATCTCAGGATTAGCACATACACGCACTGTGTGATTGGCCAACCAAACAGGTCATCATGGGAAAGCATCGCATTCAAACATTGTCATCGCTAGAGGGAGAGGTGCTTGATTTTTGGGGTTAGCACAAATTCAGTATGAGAGAAGGTGTACGAAGTTGCCGTTCCCTCTGGATCTATTTGGTGCGCGTATTACCAGGTACATATTATCCGAACATTTTGCTTCGCTACAGGTTTGGGAGCGTGTCACTAGTTTGTGACCGCTTATTTTAGTTTGGCACAATCTGCGCTCAAATACCTGCCTCCTATTCACGGTCAGCCTGAGTACGCCCATCGTGGTGCGCTGCCGGCGTATCTTGACTGGCGTGCTGGACGGTGTCTCTTATTTAGCGAGCAAGCAACTTTACCTCAAAAAGCTGCTCCCATTGTCTATTTCACCAAGTCCGGGGCCACCCATCGTGGGCACATTAGCAGGGTCCGTGAGTTTGGCCATTAGGATAGGGTCACAATGACCTCAAGAAACATGATGATCGGAGGCTCGTCTAGGTTCTACCACGGTCCGGGAAATGGTGCTGTACTTCGGAGGAAAAGCATGGAATATCATTATTTCGAGGCCAACCAATGGGAGACGGGGGCGAAATTTTGCGTCATCCTCCGTGTACACAAATCGACAACCAGACAGACAATAGCCAAGTGCGGTTGCCAAGACAATTGCCAAGTGCCAAATTTTCCTCCCATGCCTGTTAAAAGAACATTACGAGAATTCAATTACGATCAATTATTTGACCTTACCTATCTGTATACAAGGTTACTGTTAAAATAAAAGCATGACACCTAATTCTACAGCGGCGTGGGTCCTGAATGTGGCCGGCGTGGTCACTGTGGTCGGCGTGAGCGAACATTGGCATACCATACCGTCGATGCACTAGTTTCGAAAAGGTGTAATTTTTGACATGCAGGTAATGACATTTTTCTCAGATATAGTAGAACAGAATTCCAAGGCCTATTATTGTGTATAAAAAGCTGGGCCACACGCATGACACTTAAAAAACAACCAAATCACAAACTCTTGCTAATAATCCGATTCAAAATCGTGTTTCGTATCAGCTCCTTATTGTCTTCCCACACGTTTTGGGAAAAGTAAAGTATCTCTCTCTTTTGGAGTCAGTCTAAGAAAGCAGGCCATAAACTAAGTCGGAAGAATTACAATGACAGCAATAAACGGTAAAGAAGACAAGTGTATTCGAAATATATACCCCATTTTTATTTCCATCCACATATCACCTAGTTGGTTTAGCCATTTTGCAATATCACCAGCGGGGTGCGAAATTACACTTTTTCCTCTTAGACTGTGACCTGCAGAGGGAGGTTAGGGTTTGTGCTTCGCTCGTGAACGTAGGGTATCGGCGGGGAGTTCACGCGGAACATCGACTCGATAAGTGCAGAGCCGAGTTAGTTTTAATCTGGGTGTGTTCAGTAACTGCAAGTATGCAAGCGAGGGGAGCGAACGAAAGGAACCCTCGTAAACCATAAATGATCCGGTCATCAAGCTGTGCAATATAGCACGGAAGGTACCGTTCTAGCTCATATCGGATAAAAAATACGCAAGCCATTCAATAAAGCGTTTTGACAAACAACAGTGACATACAATTTAAAATAAATAAATGGGTTTCAAGATGAAAAATTTTACATTGCGAGAAGAATATAGCAGTGAAAAAAAATGATGAAATTTTCGGAATACTTGTTACCAGTGGCAGTCTTCGTGCATAGCAAAAAGGGATTTTTAGATGGGTGTGAAATTAAGCCTACTATACTTGAGTTATTGGTGTTTGGTGAAGCTTTTAAATTTCGGCAATGTTTTTGTTGCCACTTTGCTTATGGCTTCTTTTCCACCAATAGTGCTCACTCGGTGTGTTATTGTAAAGCCATAAATACCGTCTCGTCTTAAAAAAGCGTATAACTGAATTTTTGCACGGCGACATTTCTTAACCAACTTGTCCAGCTTGACAACACGTTTTTTTACGGCTATTGATTTACAAAATTTTGAATATCCACGGTTAAAACAAAACCAGTGAGATTGCGTTACCACGAGTGCCAAGACCATAGCTGTGTTCGATCAACGGTCATTGTGAATCTTCAAATCGCCTATTATTCTTAAACGTGGCCACTATCAATTCAGCCCCTTGCGTTTACTACACGTTTTCCCATACTCTTCTAATTGCCTCTGTAGAAAATTTATGGGTGTCATCATTGCTGCAGCGATGAGATATCATCGGTGCCAATAGTCGCGCGAGCAGCCTTAGCACGCGCTGCTTCGTCTTTAACCAGTCGCGATCTTGTCAATAGAAGCACCATCGCATCGCCGGGAGACGCGGCTATTGGTCTCTCTTATTTATTATTTTGTTGCCAATAAACCCGGGAATAGGCCCAGTGCGATTTGGAGTCATTCGAACTTTGGCCTACGAGAATGAGGGCCCGTCGATGCCGACGACGGACCGTTTGATGGACATATCGACAATGGTGCTACCCACGGCCTACCGACGCGATGGGCCGACAAGACGAAAAGCCATCCTCCCCTCCGAGGATTTTCTTCGATGGGTCTAGAAAGCGATTCTGCAATAGTTGAGGGGAATGTCGCAGCTTATCGTGCTATGAAAAACAGACTACCTTTGTTGCACGAACAGGGTGTTCCTCAATATAAGATGCGCCTGAACGAACTGAAGATGACAAGAAAAAGGACACGGTCAATCGCTCGTGAGCTACTCAGAAAAGCAGAAGCCGCATTAGGGCTGACGGTAAAGACGAGCGATGTTTGCGAGGTGTTGACGAGCTTTCTGCACAAGCTATAGAAAATTGAAACTGAACTGAGAGTGTTGAATAGGGAAATGGAACCGCTTATTGACATCGAACACTTTGATGAAGAATTTGCAACCAACGTAGAATACGATGATGAAATTACGTTATGATCCAAATATGCTATCGATTGAAAACCCAAAACTATGACACCACAGGACATTCGAAGATCCTCGAGAAATTGAATTCATCTACAAGTTTCGTATAGTTTTTTACGATTATAGAGCAATGCTACGACCCACGTGATCTCATAACTTCAAATAAAGAAGCCGTCTTGACAGAAACGTCGCTTACATCAGATTTCCTACCGCAAGCAGAACGCGAGAATGCCACTCCCTCGCTGGCTGCGCTTGATCTTCAAACTGAACATGCCTTACCCTCGTGTATTTTACAAGAATCCGTCAACACTACCTTGAGCGAGACAGTGAATGCATTGAGTTCCACACCAGCTGCACAGGCTGCATATGACGAATGTATCGAGCGGGAGACTTAAGCGAGACTTAAGAAGCAGACTTAAGCGACAAGAAAAAGTTATACCGTTTCATCTCGGCATGTCGAGCATAGGGGAATCATGGGGCTGAGCATTCCAATCAGACAGTGTTCTCGTAGAAAATGAATACTTGTAAATGTTAGTACGTGCAAATAGAGTTGTAATGCTAAGAGTATGTTTATGACGTGAAGCCATGGTAGTGTCCTTTGTTATGTAATCTGGCGCATGCAATCCTGATCTGGAAAAGTATAAGAGGCGTAAAAAGTTGAGCCGTGCAGTTTTCCTTCGGTCGGCCAAAAGTTGGAGGTTCGAATCTTGCAACATGGCTGATGGCGAATCGCGACGTCTATACCGATTGTATATAAATCGAGCAGCTAATCGTAGTCATAACACCAGCAGCAGGGGACCTTTTTACTTTCCGTACGGAACTTGCGACAGGTTTTTATTTGACCTAGTGTTCATTTCGCATGGTACGATGAGGTCACAGTCGATATAATTGCTGGCATGCAGTTGAGAATTGGCTTAAGTCGGTTACGCATAGTCTTTCAGTTGCCAGACGGCTCTAAGCTGCTGTGCTGGGAACCCTGTAAATGGTAGCTCCGGCAACATAGAGAGCATGCTACGCCTCCAAGATTTGTTTGTTTTGAGCGTTTCCAGCCACGCTTTCTGTCCGCTTCGGGACGTAGACGTTCACCGCTGTCTAGTTCGTCTCTAGAGAAGAGGTGACTAGGGAAACGGTTCCGTGGATTTTGTATGGTCGTTAACAAAACCTCCCAATTTCTCAGGGTATATTTTAGTGCGAAATCTTGCATAGCAAAGGACTTTCGTTTGTAGGAGTTGATTTTTTTCGGTGGCTTCTCTACGGATGCTCTTTCTCATGCTTGCTTGAATTTTCTCTACTTTAAACTTGTTGCATCTTGTGAGGTTTCTTTTGTTTTAAGGTTTCTCGAAGATTTTCAGCTGTGCGACCAGCGTCGGACATGTTTACGGTCGCGCAACACTGACCTCGTCACTCTCTTAAAGTCGTGCGTGCCTGCTTTCATTTCTTTCTACGATTCGGTAGTGCCCGCTACGTCACACAACTCTAGTTAGCCCAAGGAGGCATACATGGGAAGATATCGCCTCTTTCCGCGCGGCTTCTTGGGTTGGCAGTAGCCTTCGATGTGACCACAAAAAGACATTATAATAACTAGGTGTGTGTCTTTTTAGATGCGATGATGACCTATCAATAGAATAAATTTGTTCGGATTACGTTCAAAGTTACGCGCTAACTCAACTTCGCCTGTCATTAACTTTCAGGGAGGTGAATGGCTCATAACTTTATTTTCAATGATTGCATCACTAATAATTTATTTACGGAGGCGTTAGATAATATAAATACATCGTTGCTTTCGCAAGGATTGCGGAAAGTGCATTGGAGGGGCCATTGAAACGTCACAGCGGCTCTGGCGCCCGCACGCCTGTTATATTCGATCATCTCTTCTGATCGCTTTGACATACAGCGGACTTCAAAATATTCTGCGCTGCGTGTGCTTTCTAGAACGATTTGAGCGAGGTGTCGTTGGCACGTGGCAATGAAACCGGGCAAAAAACGTGATATTTGGTTTCCCGAAGATATAGCAAGGCATTTTAGCTAGTCTGATTGATGGCGTAAATAAGACATAAGGTTAGCTTACGGAAAGGTTTTCTTATTTCTCAGAATATTCCCGTGGTCTACCCAGGCGCATAATTTACATTCGTCTGCTTTTTGCGCCGCTTATCACTGAAAATAAGGTGCAATGAAACTAGCCTCGCGTCTTGTGTAGAACGCGTTGGGCGACAAGGTTGGTCCTCCCCTACGCCGATATATATCAAAGGAGCAGCACACAGTGTGCTTAGTGTGTGAGCTGTGGGGCACAAAAATCTTGCGACGTTAACAATGGCCGGCTTGGAATAGGTGTTTTTATGAGATACAGTTTTGTATCGGCAATTCCGGGTTCGGCATTTTACTCGCCGTCTCAGAGTCTATAGCATAGCACAACATTTTGCATTGCATTGAAGATTTTCGTAACACTTTATTAGTCGGCACGAGAAGAGTTCAGCAATGGGGTTCAAAAAATAATTAATTTCTCTAAAAGCGCTGCTACCTTCTTTGTGCGGCCTGGCAGTTATAATTGGATGTAAGATAAAAGGACATGGCGTATGCGGCGATGGGTGCTTTTTTCTTGAAGGCACGCACCGCAACTGAGATCGTGGAATTACTGAAAGTTAAAAAGTTACCCAGGAATTAGGGCTTTCACTATAATTATGTAAAATAGTCTTTTAAAGTCACCCCGCAAAAGCGAGTTTTACAATTTTATTTTATTTTTACATCTATGCGACGTCATAAAATACTAGACGGGACGCCTTTTTCTGGGCGCTAGAGAAATATCTTTCGGTTGGGCAAGATCTCCACTAATGATTGTTACCTGCCACTTACTTGTATGCTCACACGTTCGTTTTGTATATTTTTAAGCATTTAGAAACCCATTTTAGTAGTTAGGTCCCATAAATTGCGATGTAGTTTGCCTGTACGTTTTTTCACGGGATCAACATTCATTGATAGATAAAAACAGCTTGTGAAACAGAAGCAATAAAAAGATACAAACTAAGTGATCAAGTCAACGAAAGCCAATCAAATGGTAATCAAAGATCTCGGTACAGGAGGGTTTCTTATCGCTCTGGTCCCTCCTGTGCCAGCATTGTTGCTGTCAGTTTTTGTTAACATTTAGTCATTTGTTTCCATGTTCAGCTGGTTTCTTCTAAACTTGATCTCGGTACTTTTTCTGTACATCCATACGAGCAAAAAACACAGAAAAGAACATGTGAAAATGCTAGGTAAGTAGTCATGTAAAACATGCAAAATGTCGAAAGTTCATCCGTATCAATATTTTAGCTTTCAAATTGAAGTATACCTAAAATCGAGGCCGGTTAATATAAATAAATGGCCAAGAGCTAAGCATTGTTAATTGCAAAAGGAACAAAGCTCACGAATAAACAGCTGTAGAATATCTCAGATTAATTGCTAACAAGCGGCTACGAAGAGACACGTTTCCTTTGTTGCGCAGGGCTATCTGCTCGCACAATACAAGCGGGTAAAAAAATATTGCAAAGTGTGCCACTTTGAATTGTCTTTGAAAAATCGGTATTTCGACGTCCGATATATTTAAAATATGGAACACTCACCCTGTTACAGCAAGCGAAACACACATTATTTGCTAACCTGGCACGAGAAAGGTACAACTTCGTATCAATGAGCTTTTATACCTTAGAACAATTTTGTAGAAGGTACATGTTTCCGTGCACCTATAAGGTTGCATCAAAGCCTTAGAAAGCTGGCTATATATTTTATGCTACTGCTCTATGTTGTTTTTATGTACAGGATAATATACAGTCCCACCTTACCATACTGAAGATTTTGCTGCAACCACCTGAGGCATACAAAAAGCCGAAACATAAAATAGCAGTTACACCGCACAGGTCGAATGAAGGGCCGGAAAGTCAATAGCATAAAAATGCATTGCGCATCCCCAAATGTTCCGCTTGGAAAGCAGGTTGCAACGCCTGGTGAAGATATCCGTGAACGGGTTTCGCAGCTTTGTGTTAGGCGCGCTCTGCCCGGCTGCGATCTGCTTGGGTTGTTGACATAAACCGACTAGGCAGAGGCTGCTGAAAGCACGAAGAGGCAACGTCAGGTCTTACAGCGCTCGGCGGCATCAGTAAAATGGACATACCTTCCGTGGCGACAATTTTGGTAAGAACCTCTCTACCCCACTCCAAATTTTTGCCCTTATTTTATTCTACTGATAACCACAGGAATATATACTTTAAAGCAAATGAAGAAACGTCATAAAGGTGTGTGGACATGCGAAGAGGTAGGAGAGAATGTCGCGCGGACCGAACACGAAGAGGTCCAACTAAAACCGGTCAAGGTGGCGGATTTTAATTACCTTCCTCACTAAAACCCTTATACTCCTCGTCATCACCATTCGCATCGTAGATGTCACCGTGGTTACGCCCTGGTTTGGACGAAAGCCTGCCCCATTGCCTATTATTTTCCCTTAACTTGCGCTCTCCAATAAATTTTTTAAGAAAGATTTTTATGCAATCCTTTGTATGGAGGCTTCTGCCTGCCGTTGTCATGATCTTGCACATTGGTCATACTCTATAATGAGTACGTTTCCCCCTTTGCCAGTACGCTAACTTAGAAGCCCCGGAGAATTCAACCTGTCCTAAATGAACCTAAACTGACGTTAACCCTGTGGCTTCCTTATTAAATGGCTTCTTTCTGTGAGTAAGAGTTAATAAAATCCTGCATGTCTCCATGGTCCCTTTGCACTTCTTAAGCTTCTGATCACTGAGAAATTACCGTACGCCGTACGTACCGGTCTTATGCCGCTCACTCTTAGGATATTAGTAGCTCACTACACATCTATCCAGAGTGTTTTCAGAATGATCCACTTACCACATAGGTATAGGCCTGAACGTTTTATCCTAGAAAGGGGTTCCTAAGGCATTTTCAATGATCGACATTGTTTTTCTCAGAGTTTGTATCTAAATACCAGTGTGCCGAACCAAAAAATATACCGGTTCAGTTAGTGTTCGGGTTCAGGCAAATTCATTTCGTTCCGGTTCAGTTCCGGTTCGACAAAATGACGTACCTAACCGCTTCTCCACTTCTTTTTATTAAATTTTGCAAACACTCTTGCTTTTTTGAGGAACTCAACTTCGCGTATCCTCCCAGGGCTCATTTCTGGGTAACCACATCCTAGTAAATATCTGTCGAAGGAATAGGACAAATTCATTTGCAGCCACAAGTAGGTCTTTGTGTTCACAAGTCAGCGAAGGCCTTATGTCAGTTTCCCAGCAGCTTTGGGAGTCTTCAACGTGCTCACAGGCAGTGCAGGCTTATTTTCCGGGGCACCCTTTTCCCACATTTCGGGTCCTTTTATTGGTCTTCGATGGAACATCCCGAAGTCTCATGTAAGCACTAGTTTGCAACCGACTTTTCACCATTTACATGTGCGCCTACACACAGGTTGGTTCAGCGACCCGGTCAAAAATTCCTAAATTAGGTTTTTCGTGGAAAATATAAATTCTCTTATACAGCAAGCTATAAGCTTCAGCGTACGTCAGAAATTAAGGGAAAGATGCGAATTTCATAGGTGATTAACTCACACTGTCTAATGAACCTTTCAATTAGCGAAGTTTGGCGGGTATTGCCACTGGCGAGATTTTAGCCACGGAGATGATTGGGCGGTATAAGTTTTCAAAACAAAGAAGAAGGCACACTGTGCTGTCCCGCGGCCCGCCAAAATCAAGTAAATTTTTCCGCATGGAACCGAAACGCTCATGGTGCGCCAGAATCTAGGCCAAACCTAACCTCCGCTGATTACGTTACGAAGTGGGTTTGGTGCACAATTCGGAATATCTTATGTCATTTCCCAGGCATGGGAGTTTCACCAAACACCATAGACAATGGCTCGTGGTACCTTTTCTTGGTAGGCGCAAGAAAGAGGCCAACCATCTTCCAATCCGCCGTCGTAAGTTTTGGGAGCCCTATCGAGCATTGCCCGAAGTTTTAAAGGCGATAATCTTTCTTGGGCTACTTAAACCCAGAAATTTTGGTCTGTCTCTATGTCTGTCTGTCTGTCTCTCTGTCTGTGACTCGATTCAGCCACCCGTCCAAACTAAACCAATGCCTGCGCAATATTCTTATATAGTCACAGCTAAATCTACCGGTCTAAGTCCGGTGTAACGTTCATACTTGTCAACATTGGTGAAAAAGAACAAGACATTACGCAAATATAAGACAACAAATTACCACAGAGGTGATATTTTCAGTGTTCCTTTATAAGAAATCGTACATGGTTGACTTTTCCGAAATAAATACTTCATTAACTGCAGAAAAAACATTCACTCCGCCGTCGCCTGCGGTCGCCCGCGCCACTATAGCTTCTGGCACCATTTTAAGAAATCAACCGGCAACAGTTACGAAAACTTCCACTAGATAGCTTCCACGTTCTGCATGCAACGCACGCGGAGTAGGGAAACACGGTTCTATAAACGTTGAAGTAGGGCGCCTCGATTCACGCGCGTCTTCACCGTACGGCAGCGTTGGCATCGAGACACCCGGTTTGGAGCAGTGGAACGCGGGAAATTTCAAATGATTTAAGCAAACCTTTGGTGTCTTTACCTTGGGAGGTGCGCGACGCAAGAAGAACAACATAAGAGGTGAGCGGGAAAGCGAAGGGAGGCATTTATTTGGCAAAAGTCGATCAGACTATCGTCTTTTGACGACATTTGCAACGAAAGTAGCAGATACGCGGCCAATTTTTTTCTTTTCTTTTCTATCGACCACTTGTGGCACGGTTACCAGGCGATCTAGATTTGAGGTGTCAACTTTTCTTCATTTGTTTGCTAGGTTCATGCGATGTGTGTTCATAATCGCGGCCTTTTAGGAAGCACATCAGACAAAGGAAACATTTATTTGGGGTGTGAGGAAGGCTATCGTGGCAGTGGTTACATGTTTGTACAGTTTTTGTCGCTTTTAGCACCAGTTTTACAGACGCGTGTACGTTTCTTTTAAGGAGTTTGTTTTCGGGGTGCGCGTGAGATATGGCAATTGCAACCATATCTTTTATCTGGTTTATTTGAGTATCCACATTAGCGACGCCGAAGCACTAATATTGTGAAAATGGCTCCGCCAGCTCAACTCCAGTAGTCCTTTGCCTGGAAAGTAGACATTGAGCTGGCCTATGTGATCGCGCAAAGTGACGCCCAGCTTCATCGATGCTTTATGCTGCCAAACATCCTGACAGTCTTGTGACAGCTCAGCTGACGTACGTACCGATACTTATTAGGTTTATAACCGCTGGATCAGTCCGTGCACAGAAAAGAATGCGGGCAGATAGTAAAACCGATGATTTCATCATCGATGTGCTGGCATACGCTGCTGCCAGTTCGGAAGCAAACGTCAGGGAAATTGCCAGCGCCTATGGAGCCGGCTAAGCTTCAGCTTGAAGGTCTCTTTCAAGCCCCATATCATGTGTGCCGTCGCCAAAAGGTGCGACCAAGCACAGTTCGAAAACGGCTCAATTTTGGCAACTTACGCCTTTTGCAACGAAGATTCGGAATGTCTCAACAGTGCCTTGGACTGACGAGGCCCAATTTAGCAGGGATGGAATGTCACTTTGCACAACGCCCATTATTGGTGCAATCAATCCTTGCTTCGAGAGCATAAGCAGCAGGTAAGGTGGTAAGCAAACGTATAGAGTGTGGAATTATAACGGCCGAATTTAAGTGCTTACTTCAACGGAAATCTTACAGAAAAGAAGCGTACAGAGTGCATCTTAAAAGGAACAAAAGGCAGGATAAAACGCCCTTTCTGTGTTTGCCTCAAGGTGACCGCTGGTCGCGCTGAAGAAAGTGTGGTTTCAGTATAACAAAGCCCCTGTACATTTTTCTTCACTGCCTTCTAAATTCATCGACGAGCCTTTTCCAAGCCAGAATACTGGGTGTTGTGGAATCGCGTCATGGCCGTCTAGGTCACCCGATTTTTCCCTTGAACTTAATTGTCAGGCGAAATGTTAAACATGAGGTTTTCCACACGAAACCAGCCAACCTCGAGATATGACACAACGACGGAGAAGCTCTCTTGACAACATTACAAGACAGATACTGTTATCTTGTATGAACTCCATGACACAGCGCCTTCGCCCATGCGTCGCAGTGAACCGAAAGCCATTTGAGCATATCGAGCAAATATTCTCTGCTGTCCTCCAAAATGACGTTACTATGGTGGTGGGCTCTAATACGCCTACAACCAAATGAAGCATTCAAATAAACCAGTTTTGTTCATTGCCGTTTCTTCTATGACTCCAATGAGACAAACATAGTATGAAGTCGAGATTTCCTAATCCTACCGCAGCACTTCTTACGTAAGATAGGACGGTAGATCGTACGAAACAACGTCGCGCTACAATGACAAAAAGTTGTAAGCGTCGGATCCCTTTTTTATTTTAGGTGTCAAGCCGATACCACGTAACAATAACTCTTTAGATTTGCATGTCACAATACCAGCGCCGGAATACAATACTCTGCTTGCCCCAAAAGCATGGCTCTATTCTTTCACCGAAGCTAGCTTATTTGAAATGCAAATTAAAGAAGTGCTTGTGAAGGTATCTGCACTAACAGAGAGCCAGGCCAGTGCCTAACAGCAGTTTAAAATCAGCAGCTGCGTAGTTTGCAATGACTAGCATCTGCCTCCCGCCCAGTGAGTAAGCAAAAGATAACACTCGCTGCATCCTACGCTGAGCGTTGAGGATTTCTAGCTAGTGGTAATAACACGTGCATCTCATATTGGCCGCCGCAGTCATTGCATTACGTCCCCAATACTTTTCTCTAGACTTCTCTCGCTCTTCCATCCCAGAATTTCGTTCTTCAGCGGGAAAAATGAAGGTTTCGCTGGCACTGCACGGATTTAAACAACGACTTCCTTTTGTCTTGGAATGTGATATTAAATTGTTTTCTCAGGGGCTACAAAATCACCATTGACAAGACAATACCACCAAACTTCGATGCTTAGGAAGTTTATTAGTTGAGTTTAAATTACCAGATTACTAATTTGCATGCCATAAGTACGTTTTGGCTTCGGCTGCAGCTAGCAGATTTTCTTTTTTCTCGAAGACCCTTTGTTACGAATTTTCGAAAGTTTTCGCTGAAACACCCTATGCACCATTCCCAACTCGATATGCTAATGAGTTCCGAGGCCTTCACAGTGCCTCCAAGTCTAGCACGTCTTTTTTGGGACAACCACATCTGACGTGGCACCAACTAGAGTCAATTGAGCCCAGTCATCGGTTATTTGAAGCACGTGTTGCAAGGTTCGTAGGATTGCCTAACTGCAGATGTTTTTTTGCAGTAGGAGCCAATTCACTGCCTCCTCTTTTGTGACATGTTTGCTTCGCATTCAACCATCGTCATCGCTAGAGGGAGACGTGCATGATTTTTGGGGTTTGCACACATTGAGTATGAGAGAAGGTGTACGAATTTGCCGTTCCCTCTGGATCTATTTTGTGCGCGTATTTCGAGGTACATATGATCCGAACATTTTGCTTCGCTACACGTTTGGGAGCGTGTCACTTGTTTGTGACCGGTTATTTTAGTTTGGCACAATGTGCGCTCAAATACCTGCCTCCTATTCAAGGTCAGCCTGAGTACGCCCGTCGTGGTGCGCTGCCGGCGTATCTTGCCTGCTGCGCTTGACGGTTTTTGTTATTTCGCGAGCAAGCAACTCTACCTCAAAAAGCGGCTCCCATTGTCTACTTCACCAAGGCCGGGACACCCATAGTTGGCACATCAGCAGGGTCCGTGAGTTTGGCCATTAGGATAGGGTGACAACAACCTCAAGAAACATGCTGAATGGAGGCTCGTGTAGCTTCTACCGCGATCCGGAAAATGGTGCTGTACTTCTGGGGAAAAGCATCGAAAATTAAAGACGATAGTCTTTCTTGGGCTACCTAATCCCAGACATTTTGGTCCGCCTGTATGTATGTATGTCTGTCTGTCTGTCTGTCTGTCCCTCTGTCTGGGACTCGATTCAGCCACCCGGCCAAAGCAAAACAATGCCTGCGCAATAGTCTTATATAGTCACAGCTAAATTTACCCGTCTATGTCCGGTGTAATGTTCATACTTGTCAACATTGTTGAAGAAGAACAAGACAATACGCAAATATGAGACAACAAATCAATACAGAAGTGATATTTGCAATGTTCCTTTAAAAAAAATCAAACATGCTTGATTTTGCGAAATTAAATACTTCATCAACTGCAGAAAAAGAATTCACTCCGCCGTCGCCTGCCTTCGCCCGCGCCACTATAGCTCCTGGTGCCATTTTAAGAAATCACCCGGGAACAGTTACGCAAGGTTCCACTAGATAGGTTCCACGTTCTGCTTGCAACGCACGTGGAGTAGGGAAACGCGGTCCTATAAACGTTGAAGTAGGACGCCTCGATTAACGCGCGTCTTCGCCGTACGGCAGCGTTCGCATCGAGACACCCGGTTTGGAGCAGTGGAACGCGGGAAATTTAAAATGATTTAAGCAAACCTTTGGCGTCTTTACCTTTGGAGGAGCGCGACGCAAGAGGAACAACATGAGAGGTGAGCGGGAAAGCGAAGGGAGGCATTTACTTCGCAAAGCCGATAAAGACTATCGTCTTTTGACGGCATTTGCAACGAAAGGAGCAGATACGCGGCCAATTTTTTATTATTTCGATACCGACAAATGGTGCACGGGGGAGAGAGTTTGCGCAATCCTCTGTGTACACAAATCGACAACAATACAGACAATTGCCAAGTGTGATTGCCAAGACAATTGCCAAGTGCCAAATCTTCCCCCAATGCCTCGAAAAAATGAAACGTTCTTCTCCCGTGGCCATACTGTTGGACAAGGCAAGGTTGTGCGCAAGGGGGTCGATGTTTCACCTATTTTCGCAGAGTTCTAAGTTAATGTCTGATGTTCCCAGCGAGTATTCTAACGTACGTGGATTTTCAGGTAACTGCGTTGGTTTTTTGTCCACAGAGTTTGTGATTATTCGGCAGTGACAGCACGCTGTAGAAAGGGGAAAGATTGTGTTTTTAGGCATACAATAAGAATTCATTCTTAACTTTTTTTGAAGAGGGCAGTGTGGTAGTCGTGGTCACAAGGAGCACGGTAAGTGAGTTCGTGTGCCTCTTTCATGGTGCGTAGTTGATCCGGCTGTCCTGGTGACGTTGTTGAGATCGTGCATTATGGATGTGGAATTGCTCACCGAAGCGCTTCGTATTCAGCCTCCTAAAACTGTATAGTGTCCTCTACGAGTCTGAATTGATTTATGCTTTTATTCAGTACTTCCGCTATTCGGATCACCACGAGGATAGCTGGAACCTTCAGTTATTTTTTTCATGTATGTTGGAGGCTCATGCAGTCACAGAGATTGCCAGAGTAGTAATTTCCGACAATTGCGGCCTCATGCTTTCGCGAAACCCGGAGTCGGTGTATACCGTGGTCTCATGATATTGAAGCTTTCCCCAAATAAACTTAGGCCTGCCATACCGCCCTTTATTGTGTAGGATTTTTGGTACAGGAGAGCTTTTGCTCGGGGTCGCTGGATAGGTGCGATGTCTAACATGGTGTGTAGTGGTTTATTTTCAAAGAAGGGGGGTGCCTGTCTTTTTTTTCTGTTTACGGGTGCCTGTTTCTTTACAAAGGGGTTTGACGGCCCCTCCAGATATTGTTTTCACGTCCGCTTTCTTGGTGATAGGAGACTAGTTTTTCTGATTTCTTGAAAAGCGTTAGGAAGAGACAAGCTGAGGACCTATTGATCGTCATTATTCACAACAACCTATTTTTGACGAGTGCAGCGTGAAGGGCTCTCCCATTGACTTTAACCGCTGCTGTCCGGCGCTTGTCAAGTCCATGCTTTGGTCCGAATATTGTTATTTCTTCCCTCCATCGAGCTCGTGTGCCAACCCCTTCTTCTATACCCGCCTACGCGCCTTCATTCTGTTACTCTGGTAGTTGGTAGTCCTTTGATATTCATAGTACGGTCAAAATTGCGAGGTTGAGAACTGCCATATATGCTGTCCGGATGACTGTGTTTCCGTCACTTTCTTCAGTGCAGGTAAATTTGTGATACGGCAGGCTCTGGAAGCTCTGGTCATGATCAGTGGTTGCATTAGTCTTACCGTTTCTTTTCTCTTTTTCTTGCTCTTCTCTTGGTTGGACGTTTTGCTTTTGGGCAATAATTTTGGAAGATTTTCTGCCCTTGGCGATTGTAAGTGGGGAACAGCCCATTTTTCTAGAACCCCCGCCGAGCAGCCTTACGTGGGTGTTCTCTGGGAGGATATTCATACCTATTTAGGGTGATTTTTATATTGGCAGCGTGGCGTTATCCGTCGTTTACGAAACCGAGCTTGCAGCGGACACATAACAGTGGGAATATTGAAAAGTACTTTGAAAACGTATGTGATTACACGCTTTATAGTGGGCTTTATTTTGCCTATTTTCTGCCTAAAATATATGCCTTCCCTGACTTCTGAGTGACGGGCGTGAACCCTTTGGCCTCCATCTTAGTTAGGTCCCCCACTGTTGGGGCCAGCGTAAGCCCCAGTGGAAAACACAGCGCGGGGGCTCAGTGGCTATGGCGTTGCGCTGCTGAAGCCAAGGACGCTGGTTCAATTCCCGGCCGCGGCGGCAATTTTCTTGTGGAATTGGAAACCAAAATGCCAGTAAGTTCAGATTTTGGCGCACGTTAAATGTCCCGAAGTGCACAAAATTCTTCCGGCTGCTTCCACTGCGACACGCCTCGTAGCCCAAGGGTAGCACCGGGGCATGAATTACCGGAAACTAAAATTTTTGATCTGGCCGAAAAACGCTCTGATGTGATGACGTAAGTTGCGGCCAAGGCTGGAGACCGTGTCTGCTGAGCATGCTACCACCTTCGGGGCCTAGACCTAACTTCACCACGTAGGCACAGCACCTGGTGAAAAAGCATGTCCTTTCTTTCGCATCCGATGTTGTATAATTGTCCTGCTTTCCTAAGTTCTGTTTCCTTACCGCCACATTAATGGTTCAGCAGAACCTTCTAATCTTGTTGCCTGAGTCGTAACTTTCCGCTGGCAGCGGTGGCGTATTTCCGTGGACACCTAATGAGCACGAGTGATAGCGGCCGTCATGGAGAGACGGAGGAATAGAAAAATGAGCCTAATAGTGCTATCGCGTAAAACCTACGCTTGCGGATAAACGGCGAGTACGTGAGCCGTTTGAGATCACCCCAAAAATTATTGAGCAGCTAGAATGAGAGGGCTTCGGAGTGGAGCTTAGGGTAATTATAAATAAAACTAAAGTAATGCTAAATAAACATGCTGTGGGCGCCTTTTTCAGCGTAGGGTACGAAACCGTGCAAAAGTACCAGAGTATAACTACCTTGGCCAAATGGCCAGTGCTGACCAAAACCGCCAGAAAGAATTACGGCGCAGAATAGGACTAGGTTGGCGTGCAATCATCAAGAATTCGCAAATAATGAAAAGCAAGATACCTTGATCCCTAAAAAGAAAGGTACTCAATCAATGTGTCCTGCTCGTACCGACATAGGAGAGAAAACATGGCGCCTTACTAAACAATTTGAAAGCAAACTCAGGTCCCCCCAACCTGCCATACAGCCAATAATGTCAGGAGTAACTCTTAGAGACAGAACATCAGCTACCTGTATCAGGGAGCAAACTTGTATAGATAGTACAGTTCACGTGAACAAAAAGAAATAAACTTGGGGTGGCCACGCGGTACGATGAATTGACAACAGGTGGACCAGAAAGACAACACAATGGACTTCGAGAGACTGGACCAGAAGAATAGGAAGGCCAATAACTCGAGGGAGGGATGAAACAAGAAAACTCGGAGCAAAAAATGGCCTCGGGCAGCACAGGACAGAAGCAGATGGAGGTCAATGGGAGAGGCTTTCGTTCTGCGGTAGACCTAAATAGGCTCTTGTTGTTTTTGAAGAAGTAGAAGAAGAAGATGATGATGACGATGATAAATCCGCCTCTGATGCCCCTAGCCCATATTTAATGTAGTTCGTCCAAAACAATTGCGCCTCGAGCTCCAAACACACCGTTCGCGGCACGGTGTCGAATTTGAACGTGAGCCTACACCACTGTCCCATGTAGACATCAAACGGTGAGACCATCGGTTGTCACGTCGCTGTCGACATTCAGGACGATTGGAATGTCTTGCAAATCTGCTCGCGCCGTGGCTGCGGTGCGCTTTTCTTGGTGGGGGTTTCAACAGCAGCACCACAACATGGCTTAGATTGGCCAATGAGCGCATTGCTCCAATTGGGATTTAAAAATCTAGTGGTAAATTAGGCGTCTGGTTGGTCTCTCTTCGAGATGATGAATCTGTTTTAGGAATCGGTGGTTCCCATCTTCTAGTCTGCGCTCTTCCCTGGTTCTCCAAAATGTTTTGTAGCGGGAAAACCTAGAAAAGCAGTATAATTATATTGTGGTGACCCACGGTATTGGCGAAATAGTTCGAAGGGACTTACGGTGCATTGTTTTTAGCTGCTCGTGTTGTCTTTACGTGACGTCTACGCAGACTGACCAGAAACATGCAGTTTTATACTAATGTTTGTTCGACGCATTTTGGGTGCTACCGTCTTGGCAAGCCGCGCTCGACAAGCGTGCAGCCGTGTTTGAGATATTCAAAATCCACTTTCCTTAGCGTTACTCGACAAAAAGCTCAAAAGTTGCCCTTGGGTGCAAAAAACACAATACTGTCGGAAGAGAAGATTTAAAGTTTTTTAGTATATTAGTCGAGCTGCAAAACATTTATTTTGCATGAAACATTTAAAAGTTTCATTAAAGACGAATAGGAAAAAAATGGAAGCACTTCTGCACACTCGATACCCTACTACTCCTCCCACATGTATTCATCTCTTCGTTCCCGGGACGACCTCTCAGGCACTTCCTCTGTCTTCTCGCTCCTCCTGCTAGAAACACGGTGGAGGGTTGTTAACCTCAGCTCAGATTTTCCGCGTTCACCGGCTCACCCGGCATTCTTTGGGACCTTCCTTAACTGTAGGGCTTCGAATACTGCCACCTAATGCATGCAGCGGCGTGAGCGTTGGTTGTATTTTGCATGACAATGTTGCTTTCAGCAGGCAATTTTTATTTGTTGCGCTAAATATCAAGCGCACACCTATTCTATATTACAAGGACACTGCCTGGTATTAGTGATGTATTGATGTTTTTAATTGCACTATCTGAAGTATGCCTAATATATTTTTTTCGTTCAATGATGTAGAAAATAAAAATACGGTGCTAGATGTAGTGGTTTGGAATAATTTTGCACATAAAACGTGTCGTTTCATATTTCATTCTTGTTTTTCGATGGTTGCTCAATCGAGGGACAGACCAAAAAAGCCTTCGAAAATTTTTGGGTGTAGCCCAAGTGAGACTATCGTCTAATAAAACATTAAATGTTTTGTTAACTTTAGCTGGGAGAGCGCGAAAAAACCATGCGGCTACATAATCCAAGTAGCATGACACCATATGCCCACAATCAAAACCACTCAATTAGGCACGTCTAGGCTAGCGCATTCGTTGCCGTTGTCACGACACCGCAGAAGCGCTTGCGGATGCGCGGGACTATGAGGAATTGTTACCAACGTCACGTTCAGCTTCCCGTCCCACTTCTCAGCTGTGCCCGCTTGATTCGTACCCTAAACGAATGAGCCCGCTTCGTGAGCTAATGAGGATGCTCCCTCTTCTGTGGTCCACATTACATATAACGATACACTGCACCTTTCCTGGAAACGTGGTCGTGTCTGTGGCCAAGACATCCCTCTTGATTGCCGCCCGGCCACGCTGTCCACGCTGCACACCGGCTGTGGCGGTCTCGGCATCAGTTGCTCCGTTAGTAATGGGAGAGGTGTCATCCACTTACAAATCGCTTTTGAACCTCTTGAAGGGTTCTTGCTCACGATGGATGTCGGGAAGCCCAAACTGTAGTGCACCGTTTAGCAGGATCCTCCATGGCGGTACCCGAACGCATTGGTTAAGGTTTTGCGCTTCTTAGGTTTTGGCGCTAATCTGGCATTGCTGATGCGTAGATCGTAGTGTGTGCGATGGCTAGGTGGTGATTGTAATGGCCCATGGTCTCTCGGAAAGCATCGCAGTCGTCCACAAGCTACGCCTTTCCGCTTGATGTCTCCAGTGGTCATGGTAACGTAGATGTTTTAGTGGATGACACCCGCCCTACCCCCACCCCCTCACTGTTCTTCGGTCTCCACGAGTAATGTCAAGCCCTTCACAGGCAGCACAGGACTGTTCGGCATTTCTCAAGCCGGTGTACTTTGGCCGGTGATTTTTACTCAGCCTTTCTCCGGCAACCATGTTCGGCCCGTGTCCAAATGTGGGCCTTATGGCCGTATACGGCCGTACTCCCATCAGTGTCCGACGGCCAGTGTCCATCGGCCAGTCGACCGGCTTACGTTCATACGGCCAGATTCCAGCCGTAGGGCTCAGGCCATCCCAAAGCCACTTCTGTGCGGCCGAAGTACGGCCACCGGAGGACAGCCGAGGTGCGGTGGTCGGACTCCAGCCGGACTAAAGCTGCCGGAAATTCGACCGTGCTACGGGCATTGTAGTTCAGCCACAGTACGTTAACTGTACTGCGGCCGGTGAACAGCCACTGCATGCAGCGCAAGCAGATGGCTCAATCGCGCTGTACTGCAGCACAAACCCACCATTTTGGGCCCACTGCACCCACATCAAAGTGATCCCGCGCGCAACCTCCAGCCGTCCATCCTTCAGCGCAGCCCGGTTTAATTATCAGCGTCAGTTTACGCCAAAATTAATTTATTCA
This sequence comes from Haemaphysalis longicornis, assembly GCF_048455015.1. Taxonomy (NCBI): domain Eukaryota; kingdom Metazoa; phylum Arthropoda; class Arachnida; order Ixodida; family Ixodidae; genus Haemaphysalis; species Haemaphysalis longicornis. The sequence continues at coordinate 468,220 of NW_027526265.1, read as the reverse complement.
ACAGTGCTCACAAATGGTCGTTACTTTAATTGCTGTGCCCATACTTTAGTGGGTTGAATTCCATAAAAATGAAAGGGCCGCTTTTAGGCATTTTTTTTAAGACAACACTATCATGCTCTGACTTAATCAACTATTTTTACAACGGCTGCTTGAGCAGTTTTTTTTGTATATAAAACCGGTGCGAATGCCTTTACGAAGCCGTTCCGTACACCACAAAACACTCAGCAGCATTCAATGTATTTTACTTCACACAAAAAGTATGTCCAGTATTTGCCCATTTTTCTTGCAAAGAAATTTTCTACTCGATCAATTTTTCTGATGATCTTTCACAGGGCTGATCCTAGAAGAGATCAAAGAAGTACTTTCAGTTTCAATATATTTTTCGTTGTTTTCACGAGTTACGTGCACACTCCTTAATAGTCCAAAATAACTTCATTTTCCTCTAAAGTCGTAATACGTTAAGAAAATTCTAGACGTGTTGCGAATGACGTGCTTCTTCGCATGGCTGCAGTTGTATCCCTCTGTGCTCACGTAAGGAAAGGCGTAGGACAAGAGTTTCATATTTTCTTTCAAACAAATAACTTAGCAATTGTAGTATTCATACAGCAAACCTTGCATACTGCAACGAATAAAGCAATAAATTTTTTATTGGTCAAGTTTGCGTATGGTTCTCAACCCCGTCGGAGGCGAACTTGCGGCTGCGCAAGTTTATTTATTTATTTATTTATTTCTTTATTTATTTATTTATTTATTTATTTATTTATTTATGTGTTTGATACCTGCTTGCCCTTGCATGCATTACAGCAGGGAGATACATAACACTAAGCATCAAATATGAGAACAAATAGCAAAATAATTCTACAAAGCGCGGTGAAAATCGTCATTATAAACAGTGGATAAAATCATACGTGGAAGATAATTACACTCTCATTTTGATCTAAAATAAAATGAATGGCGCAAGGCGTCACCTTAAGGGAAAGTTGATAATTTGCGCCAAGCTAGCGATCCCACTTTGGGATATGTAGAATGGCGTTTGGATATACTTCTCCCCTTCTATTCCAGTTTTCGAATGATAGATATTACGAAAAAATTTCAACCTCATTTTTCGTCTATGATCTTTCCCGTCTTATCATTCAAGTTTACTTTTACTTTCCCTCATCCTAAGTTGGCAGTGCCAATACCTAATACGAATCGCACTGCCCTATTCTGTATGTTTTCGAGAGTATCAACCAGCTATTTGCTGTAGGGATCCCAGAAAACACATGCGTACTCCTACATTGACCACACATGAGTGAAATACGGTTGTTCTTTTAAGTTAGGTGGTGGTTCGCTCAAATTTTATCTCGGAAAGCCAAAAACACGTGCAGCCGTAACTTTTATGTCGTGAACATGCCTATTTCTCTAACAACTCGTTAAATAAACTCCTCGTTATTTATATTCCCCGGCCGTTCTTAAAGCAGTGTAATTTACTGTATACGCATTCAATTGGAATGAAGGTTTTCTTGTAAAGTTGACTTTAATACACTTTTTAAGACTCAACGACTTTTCTGAATCAGCACACCAGGACGTTATTAATTTGAATCATGCTGCAAGTATTTTGAATCACGTTCGTTCGCTAGAGTCCTGCAAATTACACAGTCATTCGCGAACATTTCTACCAAAGATTTGAGGCCACACAAACAAAAGAGGGCTCGCAGCTGAGCCTTGGGGAATTCCTGAGGTCGCGGAAACATATCTGGACGAACAACCATTGAGAGAGACCAGCTGCTGTCTTAGAGAGGTATACTCGGTTATCCATGCAATAACCGATTCATTTAGTTTATTGCCCGCAATGTACTAACAAGAAGGTGATATGAAACACCGTCAAATGATTTTTTGCCGCACAAGAAAATAGTCCGCTACTTTATTGCAAGAGCCAAATCGTGCGTGAACTCAACAAGCTGCGTTGAGCAAGAAAACTCGACGAAATCAGTGTTTGCTAGGATGCTGGCGATTATGTTTAACCAAATGAGTCATTACCCAAGTGTAGCTAATCTCAATTTCAAACACCGCAAATAAATTAACATCCAGGCTTCGTCATTCACAAGGCTCTGTTGTTATGGCAAATTCAAAATAACACTTGTTTCTAAATCGGCAGTCATAAAATCCCATGAAGTAACATAGTGCAGGGCATGAAGTTGAGCCTAGCAATGCACGAGCTTAGCCTCTTCTACGTTTATCACAAACAATATAGTGCACATTGTTTTGTTGCAGTATTATTGTCAGACGAATAGCCGGAAACTTGCACTTTTGCGCGCCCTTGCCTTTCTTTGGTGGGGAGTCCTTGACATGGCGCCGGTTGAGCACCTGCGTGGTGGCCGCTTGCTCGACACCCTTTAAGGCCACTTATTTTGGTGAACCACCGCCATCTCGGGTCGGACATCGTTGCAGGGTCGATGTCTCCAATGGTCTCCATTTCTTGAGGGGCGAATAGCATCGAGCTGATTAGTCGGTGAAGCCGACAGGCGAGGTGTTGTAGCGGCTATGACTGGCGAGGCTTAGCTCACCTGTCGGTGTGGCACAGTCTTCTTGCGGCAATAAATGGCATTTCGATGGCCTAAACGTTTCCCTGGTAATGTCCAGCGAGTCCTTGCACCTTGCCCAATCACCTAGAACACTCATTACTGTTTGACAAACGTAGTTCGTTCATTTAAAACGTAGAAACACCGAGCGGATGAAAAACGTGTCTGCGCCATTCGACTCCCTAACGGCTCTTTCTTCACCCAGGAAAAAACCGGTCCTACATCGGCGGGTCTTTTTCCAAGCATGTCTGTGCATGAATTCTCGGCGCCCAGACGCACGCCGTTGTTCGCATAATGACGTATAACCTGATACCTTACGAAGGCCGGTCTCCTTTGGAACACCGGTTGCCGAAAATTCTGTGGCCGTTCTCTTGCCGTAATTTGGCCGAGGACCACTAATAAATGATAAACGTACATTCTGAGGCCGTAAGTCGGCCGGTCTCCTTTATAACACCGGCTGCCCGAAGAAAGCGAATATTCTGCTGCCGGACGCGTGGTTGACAGTTGAAAGAGCGGATGCGCGGCAGCCGCGCTACGGCCGGTCTCCTTTCGAACACCAACTGCCACAAGAATACGGATATCCTGTGGCCGGTCGCTTGCCATGCTTCGGCTGAACGCCACTTCCCGAAGGAAAAACGGATGCCCTAAAGCCGTACTCCGGCCGATTTCTTTCTGAACATCGGCAGCCGAAGGGCAACTGAATATCTGGCAGCCGGGAAGCTGCCGTTGTGGGTCTGAACACGGGCGGCCGGAGAAATACCGAAGCGCTGGTTGCCGAATGTTGGCCGTTCATCGTAAGATCAGCGGCTGCGCCAACACCTGGATGCTGGCCGAACATGCCAGAAAGCGGCCATAGACGGGCCCGTCTTTGGACACACTTTCTGTGCCGCCTGGGTTGGTTTTGCTGTGCGGCTTGCAACCAATGCATCCGTGTGTACTGCATATCACTGTAGCGGTAGTCCGTCCCAATAATTTCGTCATCTCCAGGATTTTGAAACCTTCGCTGTAGGCGTCGTGGCGTTCAAGTCGGGGTGGCACACGTTTAAATTCAAGGTGGTCAACACCCTCAGTTTTAGGTAGCGCCGTCAAAGGCGAAAAGGGTGAAGTACGACAGTCACTCTAATTTTCTTAGGGCAAAAAAGTTTCCCCTACCTACATAGAACAAGCAGGCTTCAGAGTGAAAACTAGATTCAGGTACCAACTATCAAGCTTCAAATTGGCCCTCCTTACTCAGTTAGCTTTTCCCGACGCAGACTCTATATATGCAGAGTGTTTGAGTAACATAGATAGCTTAGTTTCTCGCAAGGCAAGTTGTTGGAAGCTTTCCAAATTTTGTGAGACATAAGAGAGAAAAAAAGGATTTATTTGGTCAAATCCGGGCCTAATTATGCCGGCAACGTCTTGTCTCTTCACCCTTTCAGGGGGTCCAGTGCCGAAGGCCAAGCTGGCGAGGTTTTTTCCTACTTGGGGGTACCGGTTATCCTGTGGTGGTATCGGCAGGCACCTATTCCACTTTGGTCAAACGTACTTGTGTGTTCGCGTCACGACGGACACCCTCCAAGCGCTCCCCGCTGGTGATGGTAAACGGAATACGATGGGATTAGAGGGTGGATGGTGGGAAGCCAACAAACTGCCATAATGTGGGGATAGCGATGTGTGAAGGGCTGAGCAATGCGAGCAAATCGACTTTTCATACACACTTCAATAGTTTTATTTAATAGATTACGATACTAGCGGCAGTTTATTACAATTTGCGAATATAACCTTGCGTTGCAAATATAAACTGCTGTATATCTTAACTCAAAAAGCCCAACTGATTTTTTCAGTAAAAATAACATTTCATTTCTCAACTACGATGTCTGTGTTTACTGTCATATTCCCCATTTTTCGCTGTTCCTACCATGGTCCAGCATTAACTGGTATGCCTGCCCGGATATCAGGTTGAGGGTCAATAATAATTTTTACAAATTAGTACCCATAAGTCCAAACAAAATACACAGTGAAGTAGAGCAAGTAGAGAACAACGGGTAACTGATAAACACTGGGGAACCGTGACACAGTGGTATAGAATACGGTAAATAGTTCAAGCAAACGCGGAACCGTCAAAGTCTGGGAAGGTAGCGCGCGGATAGTGTTTGGTTAACTGCGGCAACAGGGTTGTCATACCTCGCGTCCCAGAGGTGCAGTGGTTTTGTTGCGTTGCTGAAACGTCCAGGTGATGTGTCGTAGCAGGATTGGTAGAGCGCGCACCGAGCTCCCATTGCACAGTCCAGGCGGGCGCAGCTCTCTTGGGGGGTAGCTGTCTCCTCCCGACGTACTGCTACCCGACACGCTTGCAGAGAATTTATGGAGGTTGCAGTTGATGAGGACCTCTTGGGATACGGCACGGGTCTGGTATACCGGCAGGATGCCCGTAGGGATTGGCAGGATGCCCCTAGGGATTGGCCAACCAAAGAATAAATCACGAGATACCTTCGCGTTCAACCACCATCGTCATCTGCCCGTTGGGAAACCCTGAGTAGCATGCGAGGCATGCCTCCTCTTCTCTCTGACACTCCTCACCTCTCTGATACTCCTCTCTTCTCCGGCATTCCTTCTCTCCTCTCCGAAGCCCCTCTCCTCTCCGGGATGGCGCAACGAATGGCCACACCTCCGGCTCCGCGCGCGATAATGCGTAGCAGCTTATGGTTAAAGACGCGACGGTAGCCGCTGCATACTACGCTAGAGGCGAAACTGTAGCTCCGCGGTATAAATGACGCGTGCGCGCACTCCGCTCCCCTCATTCTCCTCCCGCAAAGCAGGGATCGCACTGAAAGGTGATGTGAACTTGAGTCCACCCTATGGCAGCTTCGCATATTACTCACGGTTCGCCTAGGAGAGGATGGTGAAATTTGTTTATTTTCACGTATTTTCTTCTTTGGGGGGTGTTTCGTGTCCTTGCGATTTCTTCACATGACACCGGAATTCAAAAGGTCTCTGCGACATGCGCAGCTGGTGCTACGCCGAGTGCAGTAGGCCGGTGAGGTCACGTTGTACAGCCCCTGCTGTCCGCTGTTGCGTCCGCAGTATCACTTGTTCTTGTACCTCGAGCTGCTGTGCCTACATCTCTTGCTGCAAGCATTGTACATATGCTTATACAGAGCCCGACCTAGGAAACATAAATCTGCACGAGATGTTGAATGCACGCAGGTACGGTGGCTGAGGTCATGGGAATTCTCGCTAGGTCTTATAATTTCCTGAGGTTTCGTGATGCAGTGGTCTTGGTCACTTCTTATTGACCGTCGTGGGTCACCTGTCTTAGCAGTGGCGGTGCTTGTATTCTTTCGTATGCGGTGGCTCTCGCAGATTGGGAGTGTTGCGGTGGTTGTGTTGTTTTGTGAGCATTCCACACCTTGTAACCAGGCTTTCTTCTGTTGAGCGCCGTCGTGCTTGACCTATTCAAACTGCCCTTGCAGTTAAGTGATGCGTTTTTAAGGGTTGGCGCTAGTTAAGAAGCAGTACCGAAAGTTGGGCTAGTTGGTGCATGATTGAAAACTTCAAAGCACACAAATAACGGGGACACACAGGAGCGACACACTCCTGGTTGTCCCCGTTCTTTGTGGGCTTTGAAGTTTTCAATCAAGCTAGTTAAGAATCCTGTCACTTTGGCATCGCATACGTGCCTTGCCGTGACGTCTTCTCCATCTTGGGGGCTCTGAGATATGTTATTTGCGTTATTCTTTCCGAAATAACTCGCAGCCACACCCATCTAATGTCCGCCATTTCACCGAAAAAGAAAAATATGCGATCGCAACAGATTTTTTGTTTCTATAGGCGGAAAAAAAAAGCTGGTTTAAGTTATTTTGAAAACCAAGAATACAAAAAATAAACAACCGAAACGTAATCCCCACCGTAAGTACCTTGTACCAGCCCTCACGGAAGAAACAAAAATAAAAATGTGCAGGAAAGAAAAAAATATTGTAATGCACCATCTATGTAGCTCATTCCGATAGCACCAGAATCCATCTTTGGAAAATAGATTGCTTGAATACAGTTCTCATTCAGGAAAAGGCTTGAGGATACTTTCTAATCATGGCCAAAAAAGGATACACTATGGTATCAATACGACAAGAAAACGTCCTTTGGCCAGCACAAAAAAGGGGAAAGCTTGCATCGAGGTAAATTCTGAATTGCAGATTGCAGTCTTAGAAGTAATTTGCATCGCTAAAGTGAAATAACAAGGGGTTCTGGGTCTCCGCATCAACAGTGCAATTCCCCTAATCTGGGAAGTATTGCTTTGCATTGCAAAAGAAACCAATATTAGCACAATGATATCAGATTCTTGTGTTATAAACTAATGCCGAAATGTTTCCACTGCGTTGCCTTAACACTGCTATATGTCTACACTGTATTAAGCGGAGCTTTCGAATGCTCACTGGGGATAATGAACGCAGGAATGCCTTGCAGGAAAGCGAACTATACACAATAAGAGGGCACAAAAGGATGATGACGACAGCGACGATAGGGATAACGATTATGATGATGAAATTGAAACATGTAGCTACGAGAGGCGTTCTATCTCTGACTTCAATTCCATGCTCAGTTCCATATTGGAATTGAACCTGGGCCCCTCGCGTTAAGAAGCTGACGTCTATTTTATTTGGCTATTTTGACACGGTCGAAGCGGTTTGGATTTAGGACTTTACTTTGAATAAGTTTTAAAGTAGAAAGCTCTGCCTATTAACCGTCCTTCTCTTTAAGAAAATGGCTTTGAGTTTTATTAGTCAGGCTCAAAACGTTGGCCCCTAAAATATTTTAAAGTGGCGGAACATACACCAAAAGAAGAAGTATTTTTGTTTTGGTGTATTTTTGTTTTGTTGTATCGAAAAAAAAGTATTTTTCTAAGAAAAAAATTTTCTTAGAGTGAGCAAATTTTACGCAACTAGATTTAGCGGGAATGCAAAAAACGAGGAACAGGGTAGACTATTGAATCTAAATGTATTTTTTGTAATAAAACTGTTTGAAATCTTTTACAGAGCAAAGAGCTTTTGTTAAAAAATAGTATTTTAAGTGGAAAACTATCTTGAGCTGCTATACCATACTTATAATCACGCTTTTTTTTAGGGTAAGCCGCAGATTCAACGTATTTCTGTTTGAACTGAATAGTTGGCAGTTAAACCTCAGATCCTTTAAACAGTAAGAAACAGCTTGCTCAATGCTTCGTCTTCTATGGCAAGCGAGCCTCCTCATTCATTAAGCACAAAGTTTGGAAGGCCGCGTACAAATATATCTTTCGAGGGCTGAAACGTCCAAGAACAGCTTTTGCGCAGGTACGTGCAGTTGTGTTCTTCGTTCCGCCTGCTCTGAAACACAGAAATGCTGTGTGTGATTTCAACAACGTCTTCCTTTGTGTTACAATACATTTTTAACAATCAATCAATTATTCTAGCTTTATTTGGCATGCATGGGTACAAATGCCAAGAGCACAGACAAAAAGCCATTCAGACAGGCTTGACGTGGTTCCGTCCCACTAATTTGAGAGCACATCTCCCAGAAAGTAGAAAAATTTTTGTAAGCTACAAACAAAAATTCAAAGTACATGAAAAGACTGACGAAACTTTCAGCAGCAGTATCCAACATGATCAGCTTTTTTTCGTAAAAATGAGTGACAGTCACAGGGACGCAATCACAGTTACGCAAAAAAATACGGTTTGTATTGCAAAAAAATAAATAAATAAATTATCAACTCAAAACAATCCCGGAGTATACGTTTAAAAAGTTTTATAGAAATAAATAAACACTGATAACACAGAACCTCAGTCCCACGATAGGGTGTTTAGTAATGTTAGCAATGAGTGCCAGAGCGAGTGTTTTCCGTAGTTTGTTCGCGGGAAACAAACGTGCCATTTTTAGAATGGCGTGTTGGGTATGTGGGACAATTCAGAGCAATGAATAGAAAAGCAATGAAGTATTTATTTTGCTTCATTTCCATTTCAAATTGCTGAAGCAAAGTGTCGTTGTACCAATGAAAATTTCGCAGACACCCAGAGATTTAAAAAAAAGAGGTGCGCGATGTGCGACATGCGCAACATTTGAAATTTCACGCACCGGTTTCTTCTGTAATCGTTCAAGCCTTGTAATTTAAGAATCATGGTGTTACCCCAAACTAAGAAGCAGTAGCTAAGGTGTGAAAGAAATAAAGACATGCAAATGAGTAGCTTATTTGTGGTGGGTAAGATGAATCGCAACCAGACACAAATTCCCACAACCCGTGCAACCTTGCTTGTAACTAAGTCAGTTTGTTTTGTCCAATTATTGTTCTCTTCCAATAAAATTCTCATCTTTTTACTTTAGAAACAATCTGTATTTTCGAGGTTACAATAAGAAGGTCACCATCTATGCGGTATTTCTGATTTTTGGTTCTAACCATAACTGCTTTTGGCTTTGTGCTGTTGATAGTCCAAAAAATATGCATGTTCTACTCGCTAAGGGTCGCTAGAATATTGTTTCCTTTCGTTAGTAGTTCTGTAGCACTACAAGAAATAAAAAACAAAGTAGTGGCGTTGGCATAGATTACAAGCTTTGTTGAGCTGTCAACATTTACTACGTAATTTATATAGATAAATAATAACGACGGCTCAAGAATGTTGACTTGTGGTACACCCGACCTGAATTGTTTGGTTTCGAAACTGCATTATCGATAATGACCCTCTGGCACCGCAATAAAACGTAATGTTTTATTATGTTTAAGGTGTTATTATTCTGTGCGTTCCACAGAACAAGGTCATTCTTTACTTCATTACTCTCTCTAATCCTTTTGAAAAAATTGGGAGACCTGATGTTGGTCTATATTTTGATAAGTTGTTTTTGTCTCCCTCTTGAACAGAACCGCCGTGTTCGCTATTTGTATGCGTTATAGAAAGATACCATGTGAAACGGCAAGGTTATAAACGTGGTCTAGGGCGGGGCCAATATTATCTATAGTGTACTGTACTGGACCAATCTGTATGTCCTCAGCGTCCCGTGCTGTACTATTTCGAAAAGAAAGATAGCTACGGGTGATTTTACCACAGTGTGTTGGTAATAACAATTAGCTGTTACAGATTGAGGATAGCATATATTTCCCATGTTGCACATTGTATGCGCAGTTGAAACAAAAGTGTATTTGAAATGGTCAGCCAGCGCTGCCCCAGATTTTGGCATTTCATTAGGTGCAAGTTCTTTGATTTTAACTTGCTGCTTTTTTGCAGGAGAACACTGTTGATTCCTGTCCACAAAATATTGCTCCGTTCATGAATTTCGCCCTAAATAAATTACTGATATACCTGCGCTTAGCTCGTCGCAAGACAGTTGTAACTTTGTTGCGAAATTTTACTGCAAAGCAGTGTATTTATTTATTTATTTACAAATACCTCAAAGACCCCAGTGGGGGGGGGGGGGGGGCGGGGTGTACATGAGGGGTGGCTGAAAACAAAAGGTTACAAGTATAAGTACAGGTTACAAGTAAGCAAGTTTACAAGCTTACAAAATATAGTACGAACGGTTTCGGTACAAATGCTTAAATTATTTATGTCTCCCCCCAGTTTAGACACATAAAGTTTAGACCCATCATCAATGCGAAATGTTTTTTCTGCCATGTTCGCCACTGGAATTATTCAGCAGAATCCCACTGAATTTTCTTTGGACCGCGAGCACAAGTGACACGCAACAAAGGCGTTGTGTCGCTTCTCCGCGCATAGAATTTCCCTTGTTTTGTCCAGGCGTATTTCCAGCCCTTTTCATGCTTCTTTGCAACTAGTTGACCAAGCCGCAATTTCACTTTGGGCACAAGTGTTCATTGACATATATTGGAGGTATGTCTGAAGCACAAAGCTGGGAGGCGTTAACACGCTTCTTCCGTGCTTTTTCATGTACCACATTAAGTTTTGTGCGTGAACCAAAGTGGACCCCAACGTTCGGGCATCCTTCATCCCTTCTGGGCACACGATGGCACAAGTAAACGTCAGCTGGAGTTATTGTTTCTGGTGTGACATCACCTAGCTTTTTCAGGAGGCCAGGAAGGTTTTTATTTTCATCAAACGGGATGATCTTGATGTCGTTGTTGCAATTACGTGAATACTGCTCCATGTCTGTAATGCGTTGTTCTGCGTCAGCTACAGACGGCTACAGTGATTTGCATTGCGCTGAAAGAGAGGTTGCATTGCACTGAAAGAGAGAGGAAAGAGAAAGAGAGGGACGAGGAAATATTTGGCTGCACGCTACGTACAATTTATGTACAAAATTATATACAGGATATATACAGGATAACGAAAACAGCCCGTTCTTGGGCTCATAACATGCTTGCCGAGGACCCTTGACCCATTGCTCTCACCCCAATGAACTTATTTACCAACGGTAAGGGAAGGGGAAATGTTGCAAACACGAGAAACGGGAAGTCATGCATCGCGCGCTAGTCAACCAAGCGACGTCCAAAGAACTTACGCGCAAGTGGTACGCTACCTAAGGCAGAAAATGCCCTGTAGAGTGATAATTCGAACTGATTTGCGCCCGTTTTCTGGATATACGGGCGTTTTTAAGAATACGTTTTTTTAAGTAGCGCTTGTATTTGTAGTCCTTCGTCCTTTGTGTACGTTTGACGCTTTACTCGCTAACCATGCAATAACAACTTGATCAGAAGTCGAACTTTAATCACTTGTTGTGTGATTACTCCCTATTCCAGGACAGTATGGTGGATTGGCGATGCATTTTATTTTCATTTATTTGCATTCTGTACTGGCTTCTGCTGAACGTGCGAAAGTTCCCAGCGGGGAAAAAAATTCCCCCTGGGCCGTTGGGGCTCCCACTACTCGGACATTTGCACAACAGAGCGAATCTATTGGATTACCGTAAATGCATGGAGCTGGCGAAAACATACGGATCAGTGTTTAGGTAAGTGTCGAATGTTTTAGCAGCGTATAGTGCCAATAACTGCATTGGGTCATCGTACAGCCGTCAGTAGGAAAAGCAGGCAAGGCTTTTTTTGGTTTCTGCAGAAGTGGCATGTGATGTCGGGTGGATGCGGGCTGCGGTTTTAGAGGCAGTAGATGCCGAGGGTAGTGGATTGGAAAACTTGCACTGCAATCCAATAACGAAGCAGGGCAGGCGGGAAACTACGCCGTGAAGAACGCACGCCTAATACTTTTTAGGTGTGCACATTATATCCACACTTCAAAGATGTACAACGCTACTTCTAAACCCAGTTTGTAAAGAATCGGATATTTGTAATAGATATATGTCTCCTAGCAAATAAAAACTTTTTCTAATAGATACAATACTTCTCGCGAATAAAAACTAGCATTGCAACTAGTAGTGCTCAGCAAAGCCACCCAATTAGAGCATAGGACAATTTCTCACCTTATTTTGTGCAGCTTAGTCCGCTCGTTCCCCAAAAAAACATATAAAAGGAAAAGCACTGTTGAAGGTCATAACTGACCAAGCTCCTTCTAGCCCCCATCACAAGAAATGGTACAGGCTGTGCCTGCTATTTATCAGAACGATATCAGTTGACGCCATAAGAAATATATACAACATAAAAATTTCGTGACAAAACAGGTTCGAGCGAGAAAAGAGAACAATATTTCATAAACTTGTTCAATTCATCTGCAAGACTCATTCAAAACAGTTCGCAGCCACATATGTCACTACTTGATAACTCACAAGAAACGGTTTAAAAAATTCTACAATATGCTAAAATGCCCACAGGAAGAACAGTGGCAAATGCTGTCAGTGATTTTATTCTGCCCACTGCCTGCAAGAAGATAATAAATTTTCGTAGAACTGTATGCACTCCCCCAATTACAAAACAATCGCATTGAAACTGGCCAAAGGATATAAAATTATCCCAGAATTTTGTGCAATAAATAGTAACACAGCGATAGATGTTGTGGCATACAAATACCAATCTCAGGTATAAAGTGTCATCATTTTATATCTGACAATAATTGTTATTTCAGGCTTGTGATCCAGACATTTTCCTATAGCATGGAAATTGCAAGTGTAAGAGAGATATTTAAAAAGGTAATAAAATTGACAAGGCAAAGTATCGCCCGAATTGAGTGTTGCCTGTTTTCTGTAAAGTCTTAGAAAAATCAAAACAAAACAATTATGTGCAAAGTACAAAACAGTGCAAGTACAAAGTACAAAAGTACAAAACAATTATGTGCGAAAAAAGTACAGTACAGGTCTTGTGATAATTTCTCTGTATTATTGTGAGCAGCAGCTCGAAGTTATTAATATAAACGACGCAGAAAACGAAGCGCTATTTAATTTTAAAACACTTGCCGTATACTTTAAAGAAAATAAGGTGCGGGATAACAATATTACGTACAATACCAGCAAATTGTCTGGAACAATCGGCGTTGTACGACCGCGCTCTTTTTATATTGGAATATCCATCAAAATGCTGTTGTATAAGTTAATATTTATGTCTTTTATTAACTACGTAATTATTTTTGGAGTTCTACCACGAATGAAAACGTGTACAAGTTGAAAGTTTTGCACAAACGGGTCATTCGTTTGTGTTGTAGCCATTCTTATTTCACACACACTGCAGATGTTTTGACATTGTTGCAGTTATTTCTGTGTATAACTATAAGCTACTTGGTTAAATTAGGTTTGAGCAGTAATGACGCATAACTAACCAGATGTGCAGGCTTAAAACAAAGCATTATATCATACCAAAACCATATACAAGAACCTTAGAACCGTAATTCGGGCGCACATACTGCGGTACATAAATAATTCAGTAGTTATTACCTACCATTGTAAATACCATTTTCCCGAAAATGAAAGTCGTCGTTTCAAAGCTTTCATTCATTAAGTAATTATTACCTACCATGGTAAATACTATTTTCCCGAAAATGAAAGTCGCCGTTTCAAAGCTTTCATTCATACAGTTGTGTTATGTGATTTGTAAGCCCAGTGAAACGTAATAAGGTTTGTTTTCGGGTTCTACCTGACAATTCCAATTGTCCTGATTTGTATTGAGAACTGTGCTGGAGCTGCTCTGCACCACACTTGTTCTGGTGTTAGTGTACTAGTTTCTCATTTGTTTTGTAAACAACCACAATTGTTTTGTAAGTTTTGTAATTCCTTTTCCCATGCTTAACTTGATGCTCTGTGTGTAACGTGGCCAGCGCCATTTAAGATGTTTCAACAGCATTTCTCATGATCTTCCTAAAAAATATTTGGGAAATTTACTCAATTTTATTCAATTCATAAAAATTCTCATTGCGTATTCTTCTCTTCCACCCTATCAGCGAATAGCCTAGGGGTTTCTTCCTTTTATAAAGTGGTTACTTCCCTTGTGGACTTATGTTCCGAGTCGGACTCTTTCGACCTCTGTTAACCTTTTTCGATGCCGTTAGTGTTCCTGGCTTACGACCTGTTGCGCTGCCTTCTGGTACCGCTTAAGAATTCTCGGTGTGGTTAGGGTGTGTGCGATGCCTACCCGCTGCTGCTACATCTAGCTTGCACTAATAGTGCCCCAGATATGTTTAATAATTTCTATGGAGAGGGAAGTTTACCAATTCCACTTTTCTTGTTAACTTCCGCCCCCCCCAAAAAAAGAAAAAAGTGGGCTACAACACCCGCACCAGTAAACCTATGGCAGGTTCACAGCGAATTACCAATAAATAAACAGAAGCAGTTTACAAGAACTTGCAACATACTAGAACATGCGCCCAAGCTGAAAGGGAAAGTAATAAATGTAGAATGGCATTCCGTTCTGCACACGGCCGGCCTTCACATGCAGGGGTTCAGTTGCATGCGAGTGTCAGTGTTAGCGGCAATAACACGTCCTTTAGGCGGATGGCTGCTGAGGGGATAGCAGCACAATGCGCTCGGTTGACAGCGCAAGAAAATTTGTAAAACGGAGCATCACCATGTTGTGCTGTCCAGTGCCGGTAAAGCGGTGAATTTTATATCCCTGTGAAAATAAAAAAGGACCAGCCAGTTAATAAGCAGTATTGTCCAATGTTTGCGTTTAGTGCTTGACTACAATGGTAGCATTGCAAATCGCAAAGGCATGGGACTTTTTTAGAGCTGCACCGGGAGGACGCTGCAATTTACACTGCTCTCTAGAGGCATGACATAGCGGAACTGTATCTAAATGATGGTTAGATTAGAGGTTTCACTACATCTGACGCTTTTTAGAGCTACAGTGTGAGGTCTCTGCTATTTACATCCAATTCACAGTCATGCCTGCAACGACCCCTATCTGAATGAGAGATAGGTTTTTGAAGTCATTCCTACCTGTTCTCCCTCTCAGAATAAAAAAAATACTAGTTGCAAATGGCGTAAAGGTTTCCACTGCAGAGGACTTCGGTAAACCTTGTGACACTTCAGCACGCTGATGTTCTCAACCGCTGCAGGATCGTCCGGTCACTTGAAACCGACACTGCCACTTCTGCGCATTTTGAAAGTCTTGAATACTTTGGGTTCGTAGTCAACAGCCGCATTCAGTAGTCAGATTAGGGGTCCCAGCACCCAAGCAAAATATATTCGTTGTATATACAGCAGATAACATAGAACCGTAATGCAAACATTTGTCAATTTTTCTCGGTCCTCGTAAATATTGTGGTCTAGATTGACGCTATTTAAAAGACATCGCAGGTATTGGCCTGGTTTTAGTCCCCGTAGCAAACGGATTCCGCCGCTATTTTCAAGAAATTTTTTGGAAAGCATAGGTAGCGCTACACATTGCGACGAGAAGATCATGCACGGCCGCCCGCTGCTTCTGATGACTGTGCCTTACGAAGTGCTTAACCAACAAAGTACTGCAAGCGTTAATTGGCAGAAAATCTTTGGACGTCCCTCTCCACCTACGAAGTTTACATTGTCGGGACAGGCTAGACTTATTCTGTAATGTTTTGTGAGCACGCCGCAGACAATCCTTCTGTAAAATGAGCTCGACGAAACCTAATAAAGGGCTATTTACCTCTTTAGAGCGCAAAACATTCGGGACGAGGAAGTTGTGAAATGTGCCTATAATCACGTGGCAGTGATCAAAAATTTCTCAATCACGTGGTTCACCCGGCGTCGACATTTTTATCTGACACCTGAGTGATGTACGTTTTGTTTTCAACGCTGGTACTTTTTTTACACAAGTACTTTTATTTCACAGGCTTCGAATGGGCATGAAGGATGTTATTATCCTGAATGATTTTCACTCAATAAAAGAAGTTCTGTCTATGAAAGAAATACTATTTCGCTCGGAGACCGCACTCGTATGGCAGGTCAAGTACAAAGGTGAGTGCGATTTTCACTTGTTGGCAGCACGTTACCAGGAAAAAATTGCTATGCAGGCCAGACCAAGTTTACTAACAAAAGGACGTCTTTATGCACTCACAAAAGGAAAACAATGCTCGCGAACTAACTGTGGTTTACAATATTTATTGGGATTTGAGATTAAGCATGGATACATTTGCGAATTGTTGGCTTTTAAATAGGTGACGGGTATCATTACAATCTGCGAGAAAAATGGCCCCCATGTTAGTTCTATGAACAAGTAAACACCCATGAATTTCTAGGCTGGGCGGGTTCTTTACAGCGGTTTAAGATATACTGCCTCAAGCGGAAAATAGAAAATTATAATGCATGCCGTGCAATACTTGTAGGAAACATTTATAGTTGGCGCTCAAGTTGTTGTGATTCTGTGAGAAGGCTAAAGGCCGCTTCGCTTTCCTGTAGTGAATATCAACGGTTCCACATGCATTCATACAGGAATGATATAAAATATCATTCCATACCCATTTGTGCTGAGCCTCAGGAAGAGGATTCAATCCCTCACCCTGCGGATTTGTTCTGCTGGAGGCGAAACACTAAAACGTACACGCACGGAAACTTTGGTGCACGTTAAACACTTAGGGCTGGTCTATACTATGACGGAGCCATCCACTAGCGCCAGCCTCTGTTCCCCAAGTGTAGCGTGGCTGCTTCAGGCATTACTATTTGAAATTTGAAATAAGAAAAAAATTAAAGTTATTAGTTCGAATGTACAACAACAACCTTTGTTTTTGTGTCTGACTGTGTTTGAGTCAAATCAATTAGACACACGGACACCCCACAAGGTTTATATGCAGGGTTTCCCAGCTATCATGCACCAAGATTTAAAACGAGAAATGGCGTTACTCGAAGAAAAACTAGTGGATAAAGCTTGCAGTACTGTGGAGAAGCGGACAGTATGTTTTTCGTCAAAGTGAATTACTTATTCATAATTATTTATCAAATTCGAGAAGTAGTGTCCTAATCCCTAAACTTTCAATCACGCACTTGTTGGTACCCGCGAGGGGCATCTAACTGCGGTAGTTTCAGCAACAAACTTGATTGCGTACTCATGTATTCTGACTGATAAATAAATCTCGCGATATACGAAAAATACCACGTCACGGCGCTCCATCGCATATCGTAAAGCAAGTCTCTCACACAGGCTGCCTTTGAGTCAGCCAGAATGAAATTAACAAAATAAAGAGAGAAGGAATGCGACCGAGCTTGTGCCTTATCTGCCATAGAGTTTCTTAGTAAGTAAGCCAAGTTGTCGTAAGCCTGGTAAGCCAAGTTGTCATGGGGATTTATGAGGAGACTCCCCTTTTCGGCTTGGGCTTGGCATGAATATTAGATTCTTAAGCGGTGTGGGGGATTTGCTTTCTTCACTATGCATTAACACGTCTACAATCTAAGAGGAAGCCGAAAGCCTTCCTGTCATGTGGTAGCCGTGTGCGGTGAAACAACAGGCAGTGCGTGATCGCAGCTGACGTTGGTCATGCCGCAGTCGAAGGACGTGTGAGTGAGCGGGTAATATGCCGCCGCAAAATTTGTAGCCGACGAAAAAAATAAACAAGAGTTACTTCGACGAAGGCAAGATACGACAGATACGGGCTCCTGAATCCATCCTATCTTGTCGTCGTCCACGACTGTTTAACGCCGCGTTTTCTTTTTTCTTGTTAAACTGCAGCTGACGGTCGGTGCACTGGTTCACTATGAAAGTGACATTTCATAGGCACGCTGCAAAAACTTTCAAAACACTTCAAACAAGGTATTATTTTAAATAATGGTCAAGTTAATAAAATAAGAGTCGCTATTAAGTTTCGTATCAAATATTATCATTCTTCCTAACTGCCACCTTTGCCTGCAAAATAGCAGGAACAAATGTTCCGGCAGAAATGCGCAATACCTCCTTTTTTCTTAGTTTTAAAACAGCCTGTTTTTCTTACGTAATCACACACTATTTTTCGCGTTTTTGTGGAACTTTGTTTATATTTGCGGTCACTAGAACGTTTAAATCCAAGCCAATGATAAAATTTAGCGACAGCATGATCTAATGGCGGTCCATGACGACACAGAGGGCCTTGATGTGAGCCGCATAGACGATAGCGCCATATTTCTCTCTACTGTATATACTAAGAAATTTTATGTTATCTGCTGCACGCGCACCGCGAAAGTTTTTGTTGCTGCTTCTTCAATGCATGTCATTATCAACGTGATGCGCTGTCTCTTCGTGCGGGGACATGGGAAGCAGTTGCTTTCAATCAAATTTTTTGTCGGCGCTGCTTTACACTTTGCTCGGGAGCGCCGTCATGTCGTAGTTTTCGTATTTCGCAGTTTTTTTTTATCAGTCAGAATAAATTAGTACGGAATTAGTTTGTTGCTTAAAATACCGCAGTTACATGCCCCTCGTGAGTACCAACAAGTGCCTCAATCACACTTTAGGGATCAGGGCAGTACTTCTGAAGCTAGAGAAATAATTACGAATATTTATTTCACACTAAAAACAAAACATAATATCCGCTTCTCCAGAGTACTGCTAACATTATGCACTAGCTTTTCTTCCAGTAACACCATTGCTCATTTTTAAATGTTGGTGCATAATAGCTGGGATACCCTTTATATAAAAATTTAAAAACGATGAGCAGAACAAATACGTTTGTGGCTTGTTTGCCTGAATGAAAATAACTGTTCCAGGCGCAGCGCTTGTGGTGAGAACCTGGCATCTCCACGTTTAGGTATGGTCATTTTTTGAGCTGTAGTAGTGTTATAGCATCCACGCATTAGAAAACCCTAGGTGGACTGGCTCCGCAAAAATTACTATATCTGTAGTTGTAACTGCGCTAGGTGCCCTCTTGACACCCAAGTAACCAAACAATCAATGCGAAATGGTATAAAACGTTGGCACGTCATATGACGTATAGCCCAGAAATTTAATACGGAAACTGACTAAACCTTAGCGCAGCCTGCGCTAGTGGTGCAAGGTTGCAGAAACAGCAGAGCTGGCGGCCACTGTGTCTTCGTCGGATACCCGGCTTTTGCCCCTCGTATGAATTTACTAACTTTCCGCTTGAAGCTCTCCATCGCGCAGGCCCGGATTGTTGTGTCCATAGCCTTTCACATTTGTCCCAAAGTGGACCACGTTGCACGTGCTAGAACCCACCGCAACTGGCTTTGTGAACTCGGCGTCTGGACCGCGAACTGGGAGTCTCTGCTCCGCATTTCAGCCGCAGAAGCATGTCGACTGCCCAGGAGAACTGCATGCGCGAGACCACTCCTGGGCAGAGTGCTCAGGAAGGGGGAGCTGGAGGACGCCCGGTGCTCCTCACGAGGCGCACGTACACGTGCGCCGGGGATTTTGCTGTGCAATTTTGCAGGTTCCTTACGCGTCCGGGGGCCGACTTGGTAGCCTGCACTAGTCCAGGCACTCCCTATAAATCTGACGCTCCCTTTCGCTCGGCTGGGTGGGGTTGTCTGGCAACGCTCGACAACAGAACTAAACTGCGATAATAGCTTTTCTGGTAAACAGCTTTGGGAAGGCCCAGTATTTTTCGCAAAGGCATTATGTGTCCGGGATTCATGTCTTTTCGCCCGACGTCGCCACAGCTCCCTATACATGCCTGGAGGGTGCAATAGCTTTCATGTTGCATTCGTGGTATGTCATAGGGCTCGAAAATAAATAGAACGAGGCTTCATTTTTACCCGTCTGTGTAGTACCGTAAATATGTGCCCAGCGCGAAATGTGAGGTAGATACTCAGTGACTTTCTTGGTGCTTGTCCTAATGTGAGAGCAAAAGCTCTGTCAACAAAAATACGCCTAAATAGGTTTAAAAATTTCACTCCCAGTATAAATGATGAATTATCGTGCTTACTTAATATTTGCATCTAATAATGAAAGAAGCTGGGTAAAAAAGGAACGGACAAGAATGGCACAATTGTATTCTTGCAAAATAAGAGAGATGCTTCTTGCTTATTCTACAGTTTGACGAAGTTTCATGACGTATCGACTGATAGTGACGAAAACAGGGCCTCTGCTGCAGTTTCAGCTTCTCCGTGCTGAATATTTGTGTTGTATAAAAATCACGCGAGCAATTTACTCCACTGATGAAACGGTTTTCAAAGTTTACTGATGGAAAAGGTTATTTGGCAAGTGCTTGGTACCATTTTTTGACATGTTCCAGTGGTACATACTTTGCCCTTATATATAGAAAATTGATTCGACAAATAATTTCATCATCGAGAAAAAGTATAATCTTAAAATAATTGGCGTCACCGATACAGGTTTCCGCAAACCACACAAATGAGCCTACCTTTTACAAAGGTGCAGTAATATGCCATACATGAGTTGTATTCATCTTCACGAAATGCTGTGAAATGAACAGTAATTGCAACTCAGCGTCTCGAAAGATCATACTACAAGCAGCACGAGGGTATTCATCTCGCAAGAGATTTCGTGCTTTTTATGTACTTTGTGTGAAAAAACAAAAAATACCAGGGGGCCAATCCTCATGAAATTAGGTCCTAACTGTTCAGTTTGCCAACTTCGAATGCAATATTCTGTTCGCAGGCCTGAACGCCCTAAATGGTGACGCATGGAGAGATAACAGACATTTTTGCATGCACATGCTTCGTGACCTTGGTTTCGGGAAGAAATCAATGCAGGAGCACATCAAGGTAAACGTCATTTAATTTCGAAGCAATCCTTTAGAGGTATAATTGAAAGATATAAAAACTGTTAATATCCATGCCTGCTTCCCCACAATGGTCGTTTCTTCGGTGATCTCAAAAATAAAAAAAAATCCAAAGTACTTTACACTGGTGAAAGCAGATACTTTTAATGCCGCTGCAAGAATTATTCTCTGAAAGTTAGCAACGTCTTTGGTGTAATGAGAAGAAACATTCCCAATTCCTTACTTATTTCTTAAAATTTATTTGAAATAATATGTCCTTTGCTGTGCCAGAGTGCTTCAAAGCATTACATAACTCAGGCAGTACCATTGCCCATGATATTGGTTTCCAGCAACATATGGAAGCATGTCATGTCTGAGGGTAACAGGAAATAGTGCAGCACAAAAACAAACATCGTTCACGACATTTTAATTACAAATGCCAGTAAAGATTGTGTCCGCCTGTTTTTGTTGCGCGTAGTTATATTTTGTGCAATTTTATTCTCAGCTGGCTATTGTAACCACGTCCTTAAAAATGGCCCCGAAGGTATTACCTTGATAAAAAAAAATAAAAATAGTACATAGGCAAAGACAAAGTAAACCGATAAAGGAGCAAACACGTAGGAATAAATCATTAGCAGTATATAGCACGTATCAAACCGACAACGTGACTGCGGAAGGATCCATAATAATGGAGGGTTGGATGCTTTTAATGAATTGGTTACTTAATTCCTGATTTCTTCCTCATTACTACCATGACCTGGGTAGACCTTTGCCCTTTTCTAGGAATTGGCGATTTTGTTGCTATAGCTCAAGAAATCTTTTATAAATTCCAGAAGTGTTTATTTACCTTAAAAAATATAGATATATGCACAGAGGTTAGTGATGTTCTTCAACAGGCACGTTTGTTATAATACTCTTTCAGGGCACCAAAGAACAAAACTCTGAATCGTATTTCACGTTAGAATAAATCCGAATAAATAGACAAGTGCGAGGTACACGACTTGAGTCTTAACCTCTGGTTCCTTCGTACATATTGTGCACAGCTAACGCATATTTTGAAATATTCTAGACTACGCAAGGACGTATTCATTCAAAAACTTTAAATAAAAAAAACAAAAGGCTTCAGTGCAAATTGTGAAACCCGCCTCAAACTAAAAAACGTTACATAATTAAGGGTACAGTTTAAACAATTTAAAAGTAGAAAGAGGCAATTTCTCTCGATTTGGATACGCTCATCGTACACCACCGCACTACGTGTCACCTAATTTCGTTTAAAACAGTAGATGAAACTACTGAAAACAAAGAGATTTCGTTTCTCAAAACGACGAACACAAAACAGCAATTTGTGGTTATGTATCAGCACTCAAAAACTAAGCCTATATAAAAATCACCACTCATGCTTTTTGAGGTATGTATGAATTGAAACAGCGAAATGCATACATGGATGACAATTACGCTCAGAAATTTAGGGATTACCAGAATAGTCCGTGAGATTTCCGGTCAAACTAGGAGAGGATAGGAGTAAATTTATTAAACTCCGGCAACTGACTGTTTAAAGCGTCATGACGTTGGCCAGGGGTTGAACCAGGGTTATTCCCTACTCTGCAATGCTCCAGTTAGGCCCGTTTTTGCCGGATCATAAGGTTTGCGCTTTTCGAGAGCACCCCGGGCCTGTTGGACGGCCCATAGTTAAGTGTTCTTATCTTTAAACTGCACTCCACTCTAAAGTTCGGTGGGTATGTCCTAGAGGTAGCTTCGTTCAGGAACCTGGCACAGTCATACATGATGTGCCATTGGTCCGCCGGGCCCACTGCACAAACCTTGCACACACCACTCTGATAGAGTTCTAGGTGAATCACGTGTAGAACGGCCGGGCTGGGAGTGACCCGGTCTGTAGCTGCGTTGAGATGACGGCCTCCTCCAGACTGAGTGCCAGGGGGGAGGCGGCATTGTCCATCGAGCTAGGCGATAAGACTTAGTTACTTCGCCATAACTGGCCATTCGGTCCTTGGTTTCGAATCACCACACGGAACGGTCCCTCTCGGGAAAGCGGAGGATAAGCGCTCGCGCCGCCGAATGGGCCATCTCGTTGTGGTTCGGTGAGGATGCACACACGCCCGCGTGAGCCGGGAACCATTTGATACGGATGGTGCTGCGTCGGTAGTGGAGCTTGAGCTTGCCGATGATGGCGGCCGCTGGCGCGTACACTCGCCCCTTTGCAAACTTGCTCGCGGCGTTCCTCGAGTCGCTGAGCATGGTGCGACACTCAGTCTGGGAGATCGCCAGAGGGAAGGCTACCTCCTCGGCACCTGTGGCGTCTGTGCACCACTCGCTCGCTGCCGTTGTCTTGGTGCCGGTAGCCGACGCAACGACCACTGCCGCAAAGCTTTCCCGTTGGTATTGCAATGCGTCTACGATCGGGTATGGGGGTCTTGGGCGTGTTGCTTGGTGAGGGCCTTGGAAAGCGCCTGCCGCCGTTCTTGATTATACAAACTAACAGGCAAGAAGTAGTACAGCTTGATTACAAATTCAGGGAAAAAGTTGTTCTTTTCTGTGATTACTTCACAGCACGAGAAGTCCTGCTTATTCCTGTCAAATCAATTGTAGATCCAAAAATTTATTTCGATGAAATGAGCAGGCATTTTATGTTGTTTACTGGCACACCCAGTTTCCGTTACTCTTCTTTGTGAGTAAAAATACCGGGCGCGTTTATATTCCTCAGCTGACACCTCCTACAAACTGCTGGTGGCAGTTGTATCCGAAAAGAGGATACGTTTTTACCACAATAGTACTGTGGAAAAAGGTGTGCGGGAACTCAGCTGTTCAAACTTCTCGTATCTATCAATGTTTACTATAAGAATTCCCAAGAGTTGGTGAATGCAGGTGGCAAATGATGTTTAAAGCTCACTGCCTAGTAGGTGTACACATGTGTAGCTGAAACTAAGTTGCAACGGCAGAAATGTTGAGCGAAGATATGATACTTTTTCAGTATAAGTGTTCGATTTACAATACTTTAGAACATGTAATTGAGACTGATGGTGGGAACGATATAAATGTTAATGGTCGGCTTTTCACCTCTACCGTATTATAAATTGTTTTTGCTTACGTAAAAGGGAAGAAACAGTTGCCAAGAGCGTCCACACATATTTCACAAATGTGGGCGCAAAAGCGATTTTTTACCCTGGTAGTTCCTTGCAGCCTCAGAGACGCTGAAACATGGCTCGTTGGTGCGAAATATTATATAACATCGAAAGAAAATGACCGCGTGTCAGTCGGTACGTGAAGAAAAATAGAATTGGGGCTCCTCCGTTTTTACTTCCGCGAAGCTGAGGGGCTGTTTGTTTATATGGGAGGTGTTGCTGGCAGCGCTTGCCGACACACAGGTAAATGTTTTCGAGTAATGGTCCTACATGTGGCAGTGCGTCCCTTTGAGGGGACTGGCGGAAGGATGATTGCAGTGGCACCGGTTGAGATATCGTTGGGGGTATACATGTTCGAAAGGAGCATGACCAGATTGGTGCCAGCACGGGGCACTTTAGAGCGCTCTTCCTCTGCGCAGACCAAAACGTGTGCTTAACCGCAAATGGCGAGGAGAACCTAATTAGTGACGCAATTTTATTTATACGCGAACTTTTTTTCTAGGAAGAAGTCAACCATCTCACCAACAGGATCGCGGAGCAGCATGGGAGGCCCATACTTATTGACAAGTTACTCGAGGCCAGCGTGGCCAACAATATTTCAGCGCTGGTATTTGGAAGGCGTTTTCCCTTCGAAGACCCTGTCCGGGCATTTTTTGACTCCAGGAATGACAAGTTAGCCAGAGTATTTGCCACTGGAGCGCACTACGTATTTTTTCCTCGATGGATATTTTACGTTCGCAACCTACTTCCGTCTTCAGGTGCGCGCATCGTAAAAGAGGTCTACGAAGAGATTGCCACATTCATAAGGTGAGATCATGATGACGTCCTGAACTTCTTAGTGTTAAAAAAACTCCCCATTTAAGACGTGTTTTCGCAGTTTGTTTGATAAATCATGCTATTGAAAAACAGCTTCTCAGTTGACGCCGCCAGCCTAGATATTTCAGACAACGTTCCTGCTTTAAATAACCCTTACACGCATTAAAACTATCGCCCTTTCTTTTCAACACATGGTATTTCTTTCGTTTAATGTACCAACCTTGAAACATGGTACATAAAACGTTTTGATATTGGCTGGTAAGAACATTTCAAAAGCGAATGCACAACGGTTTCTTCTTCTATCCGATCTTTGCTGTGAACATTCAGGAACCTAATGGTATCCTTGACTCATATCGTCTTCGCCTAGATTTTTTGCTTTATGCTTTCGTAGAGATTGAAAACACAATTTTCGGATCTCTTCTCATTGTCTATAAAAATGATTCGTCTGAAATATTGTCCTCTCGAGTCAACTAATACACCAAGATAGCAGGTGCATGCTGCCTATGTAAGGATGGAGAGCCACAATGAAACATTTTATTAGTAATCTTGCTGAAAAGGCTGTTAGTTTTGATTAAATAATGCAAACATAATAATCGACTTGTTTTTTCAGCGGTTTGAACTCCGCCCAAAAACGATTTAAATTTGACAAGTGCCAGACTGTTTTGTGAATTTGGTCATATGCAAACCCATGAAGGCATGTCTCACTGTTTCTTTTTAACCTTGAACAAATTACGCATTAAAAAGAGAGCCGGGTTTTGCTCTAGGCAAGGCTGTTTTTGTACAATGTGAAATGCACCTTTTTAGGATAACTCTTTAGGATAACTCTTTAGGATAACTTTTTAGGATAATTCGGGCGTCCAGGAATGCTGTGAATGTGCGGCCTCGGCGGCAGGAATTTTCTCCCTATAAGATAGGACGCATGGGTCATAGGTATAACAGGACGGTTCTGTTTCCATTCTGCGGAAAAAAAGCGTCCACGAAGGGACATTTTTCGCATGCTTCATCCACCTGCCGTGTGACCCATATAGCTGCTCGAACGAAGAAAAACACTTGTAAATCCGTCAGTCAAAAACGAACCGCAGCAAATGTGGCTGTTACTGAAGCACAACGTTTTGAGGTTGGCAGTAATAGAGATACCTCGGTGCGACCATTTGGAAAGCAACAAAAACCTGCCAATCAGGTGTCCGCTTTCATATTGCCGTGGTCTGGAGTTATTCCGGCTAAATGTAGCATAGGTTATTGTAGGCGAGATTCGGACGTTGAAAAACACATCCAAGGACGCTTGCTGGGAATAATCTGACAGAAATTGCCTTTTTTCTTCTGTGCTGGAAATCCGAAATCACAACGAGCAGTCCATTGTCGCGTTTTGTAGAGAAATATTAAAAATGGAGCTCTAAATATCTGTAGTTTCAGCATTTATTCTGGCGTGTTTCGCTGAATAGTTGTCAATTTTGTCCGTAGAAGACGCCCAATACACGCGGGAACGTTTCTATCGCAGATTTCCTCAGCGGTTTCATTGCTAAAATATATGATGTGCAGCTTCGTCGTGTCAGAAAACCATATAGGATGAGGTAAAAAACGCCGGGCATCCACGATCATACGGTACTGAGAGATTCCGAATTTTTTTCGGGAAACAAGGAGCTCGATCTACTTTCATCTTGTGAACGTTAACATATTAGCACAACTGAAGGCGCAACGCCACGCTAAAAAAAAGTTAATTATCAGGGGGATAGTGGCCGTTCCTGCTAAGTCGAAAGAGTACCGAGAAAAAAAAATTGGCAGCCTATCTGCTCACTTCACGGTAAATGTCGCCTAAAGGCGATAGTCTTCTGTCGCCCCTGCCAAATAAAAGCTTTCCTTCTCAGTCTGTCTCGCCTCTCACGCTCTCCTCTTCTTGATTGATTAATTGTGGGGTTTTAACGCGCCGACGCAACGCAGGCGATGAGGCGCGCCGTAGTGGAGGGCTCCGGATTAATTTTGACCAGCTGGGGATCTTTATCGTGCGCCGAAATCTCGTACACACGGGCGTTTTTGCTTTTCGCCTCCATCAGAAAAGCGGCCGCCGTGGCCGGGAATCGAACCAGCGACCTTGTGCTGCTCTCCTCTTCTTCCCGTACAGCTCCTCCCACGAGAAACAAGTTGAAGGTTTACTCAATGCAGTTAAATTTTCCCGCGTTCCACAGCTCGCGTGCCATCTACTGGAACCTTTCGTTACTGTTCCACTTCATAGAATCCCGCCACTAGAAAGTAGACGCTGAGGCATATATTTTCATCGACAGCATACGCAGTATACGTATACGCGTAGTAAACGCACTTCACAGAAAATATCTAAAGAATGCGTATTTCATAGAAAGTATACCAAGAAAGCCTTCATTGAAAGCTTGCGATCGCGCGCAACTTTGTGTATTTTTCAATCGAAACGTCATTGTCGACGAGTAATTTTTTTGAAATAGCAAAAATCAAAAAGACATATATTTTGTATCACAAAACACATCCCAAAATCCGGTTATTTTCTGATGTTTTGTTCAATAATGACTAATGTTTCATTTTGGTGAACAACATTGACAAGCATGACAGGTGTTGTCATAGTGAGTGGTGTGAAAACGTTTCGCCTCTATGAAGTTCTTGTTCAATATTTCTGTTAAGTTGTAGCCTGCTGGCTGAACCCATGGGAATACCGACATACATACACACAGACAGACCAACATTTTATTGTTTTCGTAGCGTTATGGACACAAATGAGCATGAGCAGGCTACAAAACCGTCCATCGTTTTGTTCTGTTTTGCAGCCTAACTGTTTTGATAATAACCATTGATAGATATATTACTAAATGCATCGCTATTGAAGGCCAGTACATTATGATCTCTTCTTACGTGGTGTTCCTCCCTATGCACGTCTGCGTCTTTTTCCAGTGGCGAAGTTGAAAATCACGAGACTGCATTGGACGATACAGACAACCGGGATTTCATCGATGGATACCTAAAAAAGATAAAAGAAGACCGGGACAGCCGGGTGTCCAATTTTAAAAGTAAGAAAAAACGGCTCACGCCGATTCGTCCTTCCTTCTGCCAACGATCCTAGCGACAACACTGCGATCACTGGCTAACCTCCCCTTTATTGAGGCAACTTTGCTGTGACAGATTCGCCACAAAGATAGGTGCTGCTTGTGAAGTTTGGTGGTCTTGTGGAATTGAGACCGTCGTAAAACGTAAGCATGAAAGACGTATTCATTGTCGTAAGCCCTATTTAAACCGACCAAAATATTTGGCTTTTGTGCAGCAAAACAGCAGTGAACTGGACACTATAACTTTAGAGACTGCGCCTAAAGGTAGTACGGCAGTATCCTTATTGTTTGGACATATTTGCCAAAAAGTCAATAAACTGATAGTTTTACTTCCATAAAAATGACGGACTTTTAAAGTAAAATTTTATTAAGGTCGCCAAAGAAAACGAGCTTTGCCCGCGTAGCCACAAAGCCTCTCCGACGGAAGCAATTGCGCATGCGCGACAGAAGTCAATGGGTGAGGAGTTAGAACTGACTGGAGAGAGATTCGCTGGGTTTCCAGAACACGTACACACCCTAGCAACTACGTACCATTGTAAGCGGGAACATTGCATTAAAGGGGGCGATTAAGCACCGGCCGCACACTAATGCTTCGCTGGTTGGCCATCCCTACAGATTTCAAGGCGGCTTTTAATTTTAAATAGATTTATTTTTATACTCATTCATTGAACTGTACTGCAGCCGAGTGATTTAGCTCCAGCAGGAGGGGCTTTAAATGACACATAGCATTGACGACAATAAAAAAGAACAAAATGGTGAAGAGAACAGCAAGACCTTGGCATTGTTCAACAATCGAAGGTTGCGACGTGAGACCCGAGTTCGTTCATAAAATCAGAGGATTCAGAAATATTTCGTTGCGAGGAATTCCGCTCCCGTATCTTTATCGGACACACTAACCGCAAAGCTGTATAGTCTTTTAGTTCAGCCATGGAGCGTTCCAGAAAACTTATGCCAGACGAGTGCGCGAGGGCATGCGCCTCCAGGAATCATCCAGGCTTGCTAGCGGACTTGCGCCCCGTGAGAAGGTCACAAAAAATGTAAAACAATTGGCTGCGTATCGACTCCTTTCGTTGCAAATGTCGACAAATGTGGTCTTTTGTCGACATTTGCCGAGTAAATGCCTCCGTTTGCTTTCCCGCTCCCTGCTCACACTTTTCCTCTTCCGTCGCGCTCATCCCAAGGCTGAACACGCTAGAGGCTTGCTCAAGTAAAGGTAAATGTACCCCGCTCCACTGCTCCAGGCCGGGAGCCTCGATCCTAGCGCTGCCGTATGGCGGAGACACGCGTTTATCGAGGCGCGCTACTTCAACGTTTATAGAACCACGCTGTGCTACTCCACGTTCATTTCAACCAGAACGCAGTACCTATCGACTGGAACCTTTCGTAAGTGTTGCCGCTTGATTGCCTAAAATGCCGCCAGAAGCTGTATTGGCGCGGCCGGCAGAAAGCGAAAGAGTGAATGTTTTTACCTTCAGTGTATGTACTATTTCCTTTCGGAAAAATCAAGCATTCATATTTTTTAGATAATAGAACAAGGTAAATATAACTTATGTATAGATTTTCTGCCTTATACTTTCGTAATATCTTGTTATTGTACGACAATGTTCACAAGTATGAACAGTGACACCGGACTTATACGTTTCAGATTTGGCTGTGGGTAAATAAGGTTATTGCTCAGATTTTGTTTACTTTGGCCGGGTGGCTAAGAGAGTCACAGACAGACAGACAGACAGACAGACAGACAGACAGACGCACTAACATTTCTGTGGTTAAATAGCTGAAGAAAGACTACCGTATTGAAAGTATTACAAGCACACGTGAGCACGCGAATCCCGAGGCGCGCCCGGTGTCGCTCGAACTTCGAAAGCACTTCATCAATCGTTCATAGCGTGATCTCTGGCGTGTTGTTCTCCTGGCACGTTGCCCTGCGTTCAATCCTGAAGTGGGCAGCACAGACACCGAGTTCGTGCTACAGACGCCGACAATATGAAGACGGTTGCCGCGGGTTGCAGCGCGTGCTAACGCGGTTCACTTTGGGTGATGTGGAACCTGACTTACGAAACGATCCGGGCCTGCCAGTCATGGAGACCTATTAGCAGCAACTTTGAAAATAAGTGTGGGTGGAACAGCCCTGTCTCCGACGAAGGGAGAGGGGCCGCCAGCTCTTCCGTTTCTCAAGCCTGGGAGCACTGGTACAAGCTGCGCCTATGTTTATTTCCGTCCTCTACTGCATAATGATAAGGAACATTAACAATGCCGAATATCTGGGCTCCTCTTTGCAGTGGACTATCTGGTCGGGAACGCAATGTCCTTCTTCGGTGCGGGCACACACACCGTGAAGGCGACGCTGCTCTGGCACCTACTAAACCTCGCGGACAAGGTGAACACCGTCCAAAAAAGGATACAAGAGGAGGTCGACCGAGTCACGGGAGGATCGCGGCCACCACGGTGGGAAGACCAGGACGAAATGCCCTTCACAGTGGCCACCATCTGGGAGATGTACCGCTGGAGAGCCGTGTCCCCGCTAAGCTTGCCCAGAGAGTGAGCACATTCTTCACAAGTAAACGGAGAGGCGGTTTACTAGCCGATCAAGTTCAAGATATCTTCAGTAGCAATTACTCGGAGTACCTGGATTCAAAGCGCAAGCAGAGGCATTACTGCCATGAGATTCCTTCAATGCTTTCTGGTAACCAAACTCCGGCCGCAATTTGATACAGGGACAAAAGCAGCAGCGAAGGTCGCCGCTGTCAGAGAAGGGGCATTCCGCGCCCGTGCGACCAGCGCGCGGGCGTGGAAGGTGCCGAAGGTGCGGGTGCGGAAGCTGAAGCTGCTCCCCTTCGAGGCAGTTGTTAACAGCGTAGAGAATAGTGTGCCATCACTTATATTTATTCGACATACAATAGAATATTCCTCATCAGGGGGCAAAACACCTGGTGAGGATCACATAAATGCCACCTCTTAAAACTGGGCGCGCAAATTGTGCTAGAAAATCTGGCAAACGTGCATACGTATTGCCTAATCACTGTGAGTGTACCGCAACCTTGAAAGAACACGAACATCATTCTTATCTATAAGAAAGGGGAAGGAAAATGCTCAAAAAACTACTGGCCGATAAGCTTACTGTCACATGTCTACAAGGTATTTACTAAGGTAATCTCTAAAGAATTTCTGCAACCGTAGTCAACCTAGTGAACAAGCAGGATTTCGTAAAGGCAATTACACGATGGACCATATTCATACGATCAATCAGGTTATAAACAAATGCGTCGAGTACACGCAACCCCTATATATAACTTCCATAGATTATGAGAAAGCGTTTGCCTCGGTCAAAAACTCAGCAGCCATTCAGCCATTGTGGAATCAGGTTGTAGACGAACGTTATGTCAGAATACTAGAGGATATCTACAATGGGTCCACATCTACTATCGTCCTGCATAACGAGAGCCCAAAGAAAACTATAAGGAAGGGTTTCGTACAAGGACACACAATCTCTACAATGTTATTTACAGCATGTTTACTACCATAATCAGAATTTGGATAGGGAACAGGTGGGCATACCACTTAATGGAAAATACCTCGGTGACCTCAGATTCGCTGATGACATGGCCGTGCTACGTAACTCCGGGAACATTGCAAAGCATGCTTACCGCATTTGACAAACAGAGTAGAACTTCGGGCTTGAAAATTAATAAGCAGCAAAAAAATAATGCTCAATATCCTCAAGTGCGCCAGCGTTTTGAGATAGGCGGCGAGACATTGGAAGTGCTAAGCGAATATATTTACTTAGCCCAAGTTGTGACCCCGGCACCCACCTTTGAGGCAGAGGTAATTAGAAGGATACGGATGGGGTGGAGTACATTTGTCAGGCATTCTCAGATAATGAATGATAGCCTACCATTATCCCTAAGGAAGAATGTGTATGACAGCTGCCTCTTACCGGTACTCACTTACGGGGCAAAAACTTGGATGCTCACTAAAAGGGTTCAACTTATTTTCAGGACAACTTAGCGATAAATGGAACGGAAGATGATGGGTCTGTTACATTGAAGGACAAGTAGAGAACGGAGTGGGTAAAGGAACAATCACATGTGAAGGACATATTAGTAGAAATATAGAACAAATGGGTGTGGCCAGGGCATGTAATGCGAATGCAAGATAACCGTTCGCCGTTAAGCCTAAAAGAGTGGATCCCCAGAGAAGCCAAGCGTGGCAGGGGTTGGCAGAAAGTTAAATGGGCAGATCAGACCTAGAAGGTTGTGGGGATAAATTGAACGCAGTTAGCACAGGACTGGGGCGATTGGAGATGTATGAGAGATGTATTTGCCCTGTAGTGGGTGTAAATAGGCTGATGGTGACTATGATGATGACGACGATGAATTAGAATGGGTCTCTTTCTCTATGTAGTGTCGGGGATGATTACCGCATTACTGCGTCGAGGCGCGGGTGCGTCCTTGTCTGTGGGGCTACGCTCGCTTCTATGTCAGTCATGGATGGGACCAGGTACGGTAACGAGGGACCAGGAGTTGTAAGTCCAAGCTACGCAGTGAGTGGCCGATTCGTTATTGGCCTAGAGCGTCCCCACGATGGCGGGGGTATGCGACCAGAAATTTGCAGCTCCTTTTATGCCCGCGCAATGTTGACAAATGGGGGAATTTCGTCGGCGTTTGGAATTCTTTCGGCAGGCGTAGTGCCGGAAATACTTTAGAAAGTCTGCCCGAGGGTCGATGGCCGGCGCTCGGAGTCGCTATTAGTAAAATGCCAAAAAGTTGTGATCGGCCAAGTCTTTCAACCTGCGAAAAGAACCTGCCAACACCGCCGGATTCCGTGGAAGCATAGCTGCGTCGACGCACCACGCAGGTGGTATCGTCTGCCCCTTCCGCTCTCCCAGCGCCGCCACGCGGCGGGTTCGTCATATTATCTACGGCCTCTAAGAGCGTTACGGCAGAGTTGCGTGACCAGACCAGCATTGAGGGACTCTGGTGTCGGTATTGCCACAGATGGCTGCTCCATGTTCTCTATAAACTATAAATTGTAAATAGGTTGTTCACAAATAGCGGTAATGCACCTGACAGATTAATGTTGCTAATGGTTAGAGATAATTTTTAACTTCTTTTTAATTAGATTTTTTCTTAAACAGCGTGGTTGTGGTAGGTCGAGCCATCTCTAGCGTCAGCTGTCGGTCATGGTTAACGCAAAGGCACGGACCAAGGAGACAAAACCGCCCATTTGGGGAAGCACCTCGAGTTCCCAGATAATGTTGCAATGGAAACGAACGCGGGCCAGAAAACTTCGTGACTGCGACGGCGACGGAGGAGGCAGCCACTGGTAGACGAAACGATAGGAGCCAGCATTAATTACGGCGCTGCGCAGTGAAATGCCGATAATGGCGGCCGCACAGTTTCTTTCTCCGCGATAGATGCCGGCCGCTTAACCTAGGCCAAGCTCTTGTGACGTTACCTACATGGCCTTCGAAGCGTTGTCTTTCCTTGTTCTTACTCCGTGCGCTGGGTAGGAGCAGGTTCTCAGGCAGGCGGGGGTTTGGAGGAAACCGGTTTTCAGACCAACCGATAGAGGTGTCAGTGGTTTTGTCGGGCAGGATTCTTCTCCCTCCGGCTGTGGAAGAGAGAAAGGAGGGAGCCTCCCGCCGCACACGTTTAGCTGCTGATCAATTCCCGCAAACCACAGAATTAATGCGCATATGGTGCTGCGGTTCTAGGACTAGCGCGCGTTGACATTGGAGCCGAAAGAGAGCCACCGCTCCGGTTTGGCAGGAGATTTTACACTCGGTAAAAGTGGGTGTCATTTTTGTTTATCTCTACTGTATTTTGTTGAAATTGTTATGTTTTACTGATTAATAATGTTTATGTTTCTATTCTTTTTTCTTTTTGTCTGAAAGTATTCTTTTCATTTCTTGTTCACAACAGAGTGACGCGGCCTGTTACAGGTATGTTGCTGACAAACAGTCCGTTAGTGAAAGGCGCTATGACCGGGAGTTCAAGCTTCGGATTAAAAAGTTCTTTGAGATTAGCTTGTTCTGTGAGATTGAAAAATACTGACAAACCCTCGCCCGTTTAATAAGATCATTTTGAATTTGAAGCATGCGAAGAACTTTTCCTACAAACACTATTTACTCATTAGGTATGCAGCTGCCAAGTTTACAGCGACGGCCACAAAAGAAAAGAAAAAATTTTCTTGGGTGCATTCATAATTTTAATGCATGAAGGCCACACTCATTTTACGTTTTAAAGGCCACACAAATTACGTTTTGCTCTGATACCTCTTACGTCTTGCTTAGGAATGTCCTGCTAGAGGTAAAAAACATTTCTGTTCGTTATCATCACAAGCCTTTCCAGAAAGTTTTTCTTGCCTAGTGACGTATCTTTTTCGAGGAATCAGCAGTAAAACTTTGAGTAAATGTTTCAAAAGATTTTCCTTCTGCCTAAAGTTTGCTGCCTGTAGCCGTACAATTTATTTTAAAAATAAAACGCCATTTTTTCCCAATATTTGAATTTCTAGGGCTGCAGGGGACGCCATCTACAAAGATTTTGTGATACCGAAAGGCTCTGTTGTGATACCTAATCTCGGCGCCGTCCACATGGATCCGGAACTGTGGGATTGCCCGGAAAAGTTCAGACCCGAACGCTATCTAACTAACGACGGCAAAAGACTAAAGCCAAAGCCAGAACTCGTAATTCCTTTCTCAACAGGTGGGTAAAACTTTTTCGCGCGTTTTTTCTTAATCCTACACCGCCATTCAAGAATGACTTCGATTTGCATGGGCTTCGATCTATACGCATAGCAGAAGGCAGAACAAACATTTAAGAGGTTGGTAAGCAACGATGATATTTTGTACTTATTGAGGGTTTTATTGATTGAGGGTCTTGCGTAAGAGTGACTGAGATTGCCTGAGGGGGAGGACGAGTGCAGTTCATTGAAGCTACAAATGTGCTCCGGATGTTCATGGTGCGCTAGTTTCTTCAACCAGTGTCCCATGGGTCTTCCAGGCCTCATCTATTTAAGGTATTTACAGCGAAGATGTATAATGCTCGGATTGCGGATTGCTGTTGCGGAGGCGACAATTAAGTCTCAACCACTTCTTATATTCCCTCGGCCTCCTTCCGCCCCCCCCCTCCATCACCAGCGCCAGCGCTGCTTTCATGGGTTTTTTATTCCTCACAACCACTAATTCGTTCCCACAACTTGCACAATCGGCAGATTCGGCACTTGCGCTATTACGAGCAGTCGCACTTTTCAGACTTTATTGATTGGACTCGTCTCCTTCGCACTGCAGGAACAGGAGCAAGAATGGAAAGAGCGTAGCCGTACAAAGACGCGCGATTCCGCGTATAAACAGAGAAAAGTCCATGCCGCAGAACGTGCAGCCGCCGGTGCTGCGTCAAGTTCTACTTCATCGCTCCGGGATACAGAGCAACCTTTCCTCTTGGAACGTCTAAGTAAGCCAATAATGAAATTATAATAATTCACTGTAGCTCAACCTACCATATCAAAACCCGCAATAGCTACAGCTTCGATTGCTTCCACCTTGAAAGAGTGTAAGGGCTCCGAATTTTTCGAGACAGCTATCTACCTCTACCAGCCAACGGTTTCGTCGTGGCGTGTGCCACAAGCAACTCCAAACGCGACTGCAAAGGGGGAAGGTGCTTTTTGGAGGCGAACATGGCGTAAGATAGAGGAGCGTCGAACTCGCTCTCTCCGACAGGATCTAATGTCCCTCACTAACGAAGCACCTTGTAGATGGCGCGGCGAATGGGCACTATTAACCAGCGTTCGCCGCACGCCGGAGACTGCTCACCCCTGCGGGCGCGACGGTGGTACCGATTCCGTCGGCTTTGTCGTCTGCATTAGCGAGGGTTGTTTTGGGCCAGTTTTAGTGCAGCTTCATGTCCATTGCGCAGTTCCTTCGCACTGCTTCATTAAATTGTTCGACAGCACCTTCTGGGACCCGAAAGAATTAAGTACCCGTATGGTAAAGATACATTAACGATTGGTTGGCAGAACGGGAAAACAAAATGTAGGCACGACATGCACATTAGTGGTAGCTAGAGAAACGATACCTTTTTGCGGATTGCTTGCCACGAATGGACCCCGTTTTATGAGTTGGTGAATACCAGTTCGGTTGTGTTTTAACAGGCATTAGAAAATACGAAAGAAGCAACTTGTTCTGACAAATAGCGAATACAAAAGTTCCTTCCGCTTTCTCGTACTTCAAAATCTTACTAAACTAGTCGAAATCACTATAAATGGGAATCCCTAAGCTAACATGCGGAATCATTGCGGTGTCTGTGCTTGTATCGCTCTAGGGTGTGGCCCCGCGCTAGCACATCCGGATGGATAGGTTCCCCTGTTACCTGTGCGACACACCTCTGCGTTTTCTTTCCGCCGATGAACGGCCGTACTACGGCGTCGGCGTCAACCGCTCTAGCCCGGCCGTGGCCAACCCTTCTCCGTTCGGGACACCGCCCTCGGGAATGGCCGGCAACGTCTGGCAGTATGTCTGGTTTCACTCTTTGTATTGCTACGCGTGTGAATTTGAAGTAACGTAGCATGCGCAGTTGTTTTGGATGTCGTCCATGTCGTCCACAGCTTTGCTTTGCAACCACCTTTACACCGTGGACCGGAGCCAATTTTTGCAGCCTTCGCGGTCCCTCGGGGTCCCAGCCGCAGACGGGGGTTTTCCAAGAGCTTGAGGGGTCCTCGTCCCGTGCGACATCTTGTCGTGTCCTGTGGTTAGGACAGGTCAGGACAAATGCAGATGATTTCTCCGGGCCTGTTGGTCGCAAGAGCATGTTGGTTCGGCATAGAACGGATGGTAGAGCTCGTTAAGTCTCGATACTGTTGGGTAGGATTTGGACTTGAGCAGGCACCGCTTGTTCTTGCTATTCAAGCGTACGATTATGCGGATCTAGAATGCGCCGCCACTCCCGATAGTACTTTTAGACTATCTTGAAGTTCTGATTAGGGTCAGAGGTTCCCGTTGCTTTTTAAATTTTCGTACCCTGAAACCTCGGCGCACACGTCCGCTTTTTCGCATGACAAGTGAAAAGATTGGCCATTACTCCTGGGTGCTTATGGATATTTGGAAGACGTCGATAAGGTGCCGTGAGGCAGCTGGTGTTTTCCGAGGTTTTTGACCAAGCTGGATAGGGATGAGGTTCAGTTCGGTTCGGATGGCTTTGTGTGGAAGGTTTTTTAATCTAACTGGTTTGTTTACGCGGCGGCCGTTCCCGCATAAGCCGAGGGTGTTGTGGACACCCACCTACCTATGCATGGGTGGTGATGACAATACAGGAAAACCCATGGCCGTTTTATACCTTAGTGGATGGGAGTTCTTATAGGGCGTGGTTCTGTTTTCGGGAGATGCATATAGGGAGTCACGTACACTACGCCCGATATGGCGAAGGGTTGTATCAGGTGAAGTGTGTCTGCTTCTCTGATCCTTCGATGTCTAGCGCATATTCTCCAGAATAAGCAACATGGAAAACTGGGCCTGTTGGTTCATGATTTAGGGAATAAAATCCAGCCAAGAAGACGAAGACACAAGGAAAGAAACAGACAGATTATGTGGCGTAGTTTGTTTGATTGTTGCTTAAAAAGGTGATCTGAAGAATCTATGTGCCGTTAGCTTGTATTTAGACTATTGTATGCAGAGAATGGGCAAGTTTACAACAACAATATGGACTTGGTTGTAGAGCGCAAAGCTACTGGGATAGCAAACTACAATATAACCCGCCTGCCTTTCGCCCTTCCTGCTGATGTCTGCTTTGCCATGGGCATTCATGCGAAATAGGCTAGTTGGAGTAGTCCAAAAGCGGACCCCAAAATGGGTGACTCTGAGGGGTTGCAGCTTTGAAATTACCCGTATTTCACAGAATGTTTGGCGAGTAAACAAAGAAATTACATAAATATGAGCACGGAGCATATGCACAGTAAAATATTTATTTTATAGTTTTTTTATTTCTGAAAAGCAATTCCCACTTCCATCATCAAAGTTATTATGATTTAGGAAGAGATCACTGCATACTGACGGCGCTAAAAATGTACAACCATGTTCTTCACATCTATGTTAAACTCATATCTTGTTCAAAATAAAATGGAAACGCAAATGGAAACGCAAAGGCGAGGGTATGTTCATGCGTTACTATGGTATCCCTGGCATAGCTCTAGAACCTATATTGTCATAGTTAGGTCACAGAAGCCAATTTCTTCAGGTAAATAATCTCCACTTAAGATCAGACAACTGGATTTAGGCCTACCACACTGCAGTATTTTAGGGCCCGTACTCTTCAACATCTACATTAATGACATCGTGAACGTTGACACTTATACAAAATACATAATTTACGCTGACAATGTTACTCTCCTTGTTTCATCTTCTGATGTTATGGATTTGGTACAAACTGCAAATGAAGTGCTCGAAAAAATACACAGGTGGCCAGCGGACAACGGCTTAAGTATAACGTAGATAATACAAAAGCGTTGCTTTTTCATTTCAAAAACAGAAATTTCTTTTTACCGGCTGATATCAAGTTAAACAACTCTACAATTGAACTGGTGATGTCTGCAAAAATACTGTGTTTTTTCTACCAAGACATGTCTTGGAAAACACACAATAATTTTCTAGCAGGGCAACTTTCGCGCATAGTAGGGATGGTATATTCTGTACGTGATCTTCCGTATAAAGTTAAGTTACGGTTGAACAATTCACTTCTTTTAAGTAATTTTATGTATTGTTGTGTCGTGTGGAGCACAACTTCTGCAACTAATATAAATAGGTTATTTTTGATACAGAATAAAATAATTCGGCTTCTATGTAATGCACTTTACGATGCTCCTACTGCCCCTATGTTTAGTAAACTTTGTCTACCTAAGATTCAGGACCTGCTTAAGCACCGCTTAGCCTACACATATACTCTAGCACGCAAAAACAATTCTAAGAAGATTTCGTTGATAGCAAATCTCCGAATTATTCCTATGCCCTAACTAGACTGTCTGAACGTTGGCAAGTGCCTCGCCCACGTGCAAACTACACTTTGCAGATGATTGGGTATACCCTTCCGAAGTTGTTGAAAGGGCTTGCATTTATTGGTTTTGATATTAACTCGTGTACAAACACTATGCTGTATAAATTGTTCGTTCGGAAAAGCTATGATAGTTTTGAATAGTTCTTTGCTTTTTTTGTGCGGTTTGTTGCGTATTTTTCGATTTTTATCAATATTGCCTTCAGGTCCTTATAACCACTTATTGATGCGCTATCTATTGTTGTCTTAAATGTATTGTATTTTTCGTGCTAGTTTTGTTTGACACCCACAAGCGGTGTCTATGTATGGCGCTTTTTTTTTTGTTTTCCCCGCCGCTGCTATTTCTGTTGTTTCTGACCATGAGGGATGTAGGGCTCCGTCACGTTGCTGAGTACAACGTTTTCCCCTATTTTCCGCCATAACGGTGTACGTTTATGGAAATAAACTTAAACGTCAACTTAAACATTGATATTGTCCCCCGCACGGCCCTGTTTTTCAGAAGTTTTACCGGCACCCACTAAAGACACAATCAGACACGCGCCAAAAAATTCCTATTGGAAACTTACGTATACATACCGACTATAATTTTTTTCTTGTTGCAAAGCGAGTGAATGTTCATCCCGTGTATTAGAAAAAAATTGCCGCTGTTCAATAACACGTCTACTGTACCCGACTATACCAATAAGAAGGCTCATTTCTTCATTGGAGCATTTTTTCATGGGTTCCACCGCAGACGCTTCTTAAAGGATAACTGTAGAAAGACGGTGCTTTCTTCGATTTATACAGTGGAGTGTATTTTAGCCCTATAGGAGATCCAGAAGTCGTTAAAAAGGTCATGGTTTCGGAAAGGTAGTAGCGCAGTGTTTACGCCAGTTAAAAATACTTCTTACTGAGTATTCTTACCATGCTCATTTTTATACAAGCAAACATTGTTTTCAAAAATGGTACAACACTTGAACGAGAAGTAGGACGCGCAAAAAAATCCAAAAAGTACTTCCCTGCCGTGTTTGTTGGGCCGAACAAACCAAATGTGTCATGACTGAGGTGAACTTGGTATCTTCGTCTACGCTAAAATTGACATATGCCTTATAAAGAAGCCATGAACACAAGATACAAGATGGTTTTATTCGAAAGATTTCATGTTTTATAATTCCCCTAGCACTTGTCCGGCTAGAAACGATGATTCGTTTACTGAGAATATAAACAATTTTAGCCAAAATTTCTTTTTCCCTTCTAAATAGTGTGTTTTCGAACATCAGCAATGACGCATTTTATTGACTAGTAACAGCTTGATGCGGGCCAGTTGGTTCGACATGATCACACGGTTTAAAGACGGAAGAAAAAACGCGGACAACAGAAGAAAAAAACAACCAAGGCACAGAGAATCGCCACTTCCAACTAAACGTTATTACAGAAACAAACAGCATTTATATGTTTTTTCAAACTTGAAGTCAGCACTGTGTTCTGGTCCGCTTATTAGGAATTCAATCTCTGTTTCTGGAAGGGCAACAGATGGCTTGCTGATGCAATCTTCACCCGAAATTTCGGTTAAAAACGCTTCGATAATTTTCCTTTCAAATCAAATCATATCAAATCAAATGAAGTGTATTATTTCAATGCAAGAATAAAGGGAATATGTTTTGGAGACAAAGGTCCCAAAGTCCAAGAACTGCGACGGGACCCTCGATAAGTAAATGCAACGAAAACCGTCACTATGCAGGGTAGCAGCCGAGGTCAATGCACAAAATAAAACGCTCTTTAAATGTACTTTATACAAAAATGCCTAAGAATTGATAAGAAAACGCCAATTTAACATACAAAAAAAACGTTGCAAGGGTAACGACGTTCAGTGAATGCCGGCGAAACAAATAAAAAACAGTTCATCGGCCGGGATGAACAATAAAAAATGATACAAAGCATGAATACCAAAAAGAATCAGCAGTTGGGTAATTGACAGCAAAAAAAAAACAAAAAAAGCATAAACAAACAAAACCGAATACAGGCAAAAAAAGAGAGTGGAACCACACAGGTAACCCTGTTTTGGCAAGCGCGGGGAAAAAATTGGAACAATGCAAATCATAGTAACACCATAATGATAATAACAGGACGTAAAATACAGAGCAACACGCCTGTGTGCTGAAGATAATTGTTTCGTTAAAAAGAACTTTTTAACAGATCTTTTAAAGGAAGACAGGTGCGTAGCCGATTTGACAGTTGGTGGTAAAGAAATCCAGAATGAAACAGCAGCGAAATGTGAAGTTTGCTTTCCATAGTTCCAGTAAACAAGGGGCAAAAGAAGATTTTGGTTAAAGGCAAACGTGGTGGAGTTACGGTAAGCAGTAAGGGTGACTCAATAAAACTAATCGGTAAATGAGCACTAAGCAACTTGAAAAGCAGAAGTGAAATAATTATAATGAATCATTTTCTCTATACGGATCAGATATTATGTTCATGTAGAAGAACCGAAGCATTTCAATGAAAAGGGGTAGAAATGATAGTACTACGTATAGCATGATTTTGAAAATGTTGAATGGATGAGAAGTGCCATTGGTAGGGGTTACACCATGCGGCTATTCTCTAACTATTGGGACTGTGAATAA
Source organism: Haemaphysalis longicornis (assembly GCF_048455015.1). Taxonomy (NCBI): domain Eukaryota; kingdom Metazoa; phylum Arthropoda; class Arachnida; order Ixodida; family Ixodidae; genus Haemaphysalis; species Haemaphysalis longicornis. The sequence goes on along the minus strand of NW_027526265.1, from coordinate 427,048 downwards.
AAGCAAAATATAGGAACATCAGTGCATTAGGTAAAAAAATTGGTCGTGCTTTTATGACAGCGCGAATAACGAATGCACATTTTTCTTAAAGTACTTGATGTGGGAAGCAAATTTAAGGCTACTATTGAGTATTACACGCAAAAATATAGCGGCTTCACACACACCAGTTTGATGAGGACTAACTGTCAGACTCAGAATATTAGGCATTTGTATATGGCTAGAATGAAAAAGCATATAATGAGTTTGAGCAGGATTAATTATGAGGCAGTTGTTGTTATACTAATTCATTACACTAGCTAGTGAGTAGTTCAATTTTGATGTGACGGAGACTAGGGATTGGCCCGAACATAATATTGTAGTGTCATCGGGATATAAGACGCAGTGATTGGAAGGTAGATTGTTGGGAAGATGACTAATCTATAATATAAAAAGTAATGGCCCCAGAATTGAGCCCTGAGGCACACCTTGGTTGACTGTTTTAGTCTCTGAAAGAAAGCTGTTAGTACAAACTGTATAAGTTTTATTCAGCAAATATTTCTTCACGAAAGTTAATTCCGGGCCAGTTAAACCGTAAGATTCAAGTTTGTTAAATACAATGCGGTGGGTAATAGTATCAAATGCTTTAGTATCAAATGCTTTAAATCAAATGATTTATTATCAAATGCTTTAGATATGCTTTTCAAGCTTATCACTAGCCCTGTGCAAAAATCTTGCTTGCTCCAGCCTTCGTAGACACTGGCATTGCATACAGTGGTCAGACATGTGCCCTCCAGCTTTATTTTTTACAGCCCAATTGTGCTCACGCACTCGCTCATAAAACAGCGACTGCTCTGCCCGACTTAAACTTTCGGGCAACTCATTGGGACTTCCTACACAACATTCTTTATGCACTCAGTGTACTGCGTCTTGTGCTTCTTTGTGGAGAGCGGGGTCTTCCTTTTCGACATCATGGGGCAAATATTTGGCAGCTTGCCAGGTGTGTTAAAAACAACATTACCACGTATCTCTGCGCTTCCTTCTTTATGCCATGCGGCACACCATGCCAGTAAGGAATGACGTGCACCTTTTTCTTGTTGATTTTTTGCTGCTCGCCTTTCTTTTTTCTTGGTGCTTCACTTCCTGCAAAAGTGACTCGCAAACACCACACAAAACAAAAGACTGAAATCGTGCTTGTTTTTGCCGTTCAATATGACATTCAAACCTTATTGTACGCTGTGGATACAGGATGTGTTTAACTCGGCCCTTAAGGCAAGTCATGGCTAGGGCTCTTTTTATCAATTTCGAGTGTGCGCAGCCAAAGGGAATAAGTTGGCAGTTGGCACGCAGGTGGTACTGCCGGCACACCAAGGTCTCCTCGAACACAAGTTGAAAATCTAGAAAACGAATTTGGTTTCCGACAGGTATCTCCCACGTAAACTTCAACGCATCAGACGGTACCCCAAAACAAGTCAACGACGTTCCTCTCAGTGCCTTCTGCATCTTCTACCGCAACACCATTCACAATAACGAGAAAATCAACCAGATATCTCATAATTGTGTAGTCACTTTCACCACCCAGCCTGTCTCTTACACGCTGATTGAAGGCACTCAGAAAAATGTCCGATAAAATGGGCGCAAGCTCAGACCCGATACAAATGCCGCTGCGCTGCACAACAACATTTTCATCAAACTGAATCACCGTTGATTGCAGATAACAATCGAGTAGTTCGAAAAAAACAAGCACTGTTAACTCCCGTCTACCCGTTGGACTCGGGCTCACCGCAGGCGTCAATTCTTTCCCGCAATAACTAGAAGAGTCCTTCATGAGGAATGTTGTTGTACAGCATTTTACATCCAGGAAGAATAAAAAAACTCCATCCCACCTCCCACTGTTCATCGCACACACAACATCGTCCGAGCTCCTGACTAGGAAAGTGTCGTTCAGCGGCAACAGAGCAAGATGCCGCTGCCGGTAGCATCCAACTTGAACCTGCCAAGTGCCTTTACCGGACACAAAAACCCTAAGCGGGCAAACGGGCTTGTGCGTCTTTCCGGTGTAAAAAACATCCAGAGCACCAACCGATGCCTTCTTTGCTGCTTTCTTCACGAAATGTAAATTAAGGTCTCCTAGCAACCTCAGTGCCCTTGCTTACGTATTAGTGGGAATAAAGTGCACTTGGCGAACATTTCTGCATATAGCCGTCTCAGCCCTCTGCTGGAGAGCGCCAGAAGAAAGTACGACAAATCCTGTTTCTTTGTCAGCCTGAACGATCGACAAATCATTGCGGCGTCGGGCAGCAACAACGTTTCCAAAACGGGTTCTTGTGTCAGGTTTTTTACTCACGGTACGAGGGTAGCAACTCCGTCGCCTATGGCTGTGGTCCGTTCCACGTCGGCGACACGTGCACCTAGATGTCGCACCATTGTTAGCATCTGGTGCCTTGTAGACCGGGGCTCCGCACTGTGTTTGGGTACCTTCTGAAGAAGATTCTGTACATTCTCTGGGAGCATGGCTTCCTCCAGGAGAGCAACTTTCCGAGGTTCAGGAGCACGGCATTGTTGTATTGGTAGAGCTGGCCTTACCTTCTGTCACAGCAATTCGCCAGCTTGTTCAGCCAGCTTCCTGTACTCCAAACTTGGTGCTTCACGTTTGCACGAAGTGAAGCACCAAGAAAAAAAGGAGGGCGAGCAGCAAAAAATCGACAAGAAGAAGGTGCACCTCATTCTTTACTGGCATCGCGTGTCACATGGCATAAAAAAGATAGCGCATAGGTACGGTGTTAATGTTGTTTTTAACGCACCTGGCTAGCTGTAAAAGATTTGCCCCTTGATCTCGAAGAATGCCCCGCTCTGCGCGAAGAAGCGAGAACCGCAGTACACTGACTGCACAAAGAATGCTGTGTATGAAGTCCAGGTGAGTTGCTTGAAAGTTTACATCGGGCATACCGGTCGCTGCTTTATTGAACGAGGGCGTAAGCACAATTGGGCGGTAAAAAACAAAACTGGAGGGCTCAAGTCTGACCACTATAAGCAAAGCAAGTGTGTACCAAGGTTGGCCCAGACAAGATTTCTGCGCAGGGCTAGTGATAAACTTGAAAGGAAAATTATCGAAGCGTTTGTAATCAAACAAGCGGGTGAAGATTGCATCAGCAAGCCATCAGTTCCCTATCATCCACAGAGATTGAATTCCTATTAGGCGGAGCATAACACAGTTGTGATGTCATGCTTGGAGAACATATAAATGCTCTTTGTTTCTTTAATACAGCTTAGTTGGAAGTGGCGCTTCATTTGTCTTGCGTGTTTTTTTCTTCCACTGGTCGCGTGTTTTCTTGCGCCCTTAACCCCTGTGATCGTATTTAGGGAACCTAGTGGAAGCAAGTGTTAGTAAGGCGACGAGGGCTGCAGCTAGCGGTGAAACGAGTTTTGTTGCCTCCTTTCCCGTTAGTCCGCGCAGATGGCACTACGTTACTTCCCAAAACCGCTAACCGCACTGTGTTTGTGCTGACCAAATTTCTATCTGGCTTATCTTGTTACAGCTGGTTTCAATGGTTTTGTGAAACATTGTCTTTGCTTGACGAACTGGATCTTGTAATACAATGTCGCTTACGCCAACTGACCAATGCCGTGTGAGACTAGCCAAAAGCGCCGAACTGCTGTGCTGGTATCGCCAGCATAATGCGCACGGTGGCCACTGCTGCTCCTGCGTTCGAGTGCGTATTTGTAACAAGCATTGTTCATTCCCTTGGTACTACAATCAAAACATTCTTCACTAAACGTAAGCGTAAATAGCTTGTGATGCAGGATTATAGAGACCCCGCAACAAGACTGGTGCGCCGACTCATGGGTGCATCGCAAACTATGCGGCTGGCAGCCAAGACGACAACGCTGCTGTAGTTATGCTTTGACGGTGACTTTCTGTTGTGCGCGAGAACGGTTGTATTGTTAACTGTGCAAACACTTAATGAAACTATTACATAGAAAACAAGTTCCTAAGATTGTTAGCATGTTTATACCAGCGAACACACGGGATGTGCAGTGTGTGTCGCGAGAATGATGGGCCAGCTTAAATTTTGTTGTATTCCATGCGCAGAAGACGGGTCTAAATTGTTCTGTTGTTAACATGGGGCTGCGGAAACCATGTGGTAGCCAATGAAGAAGATAAACATACATAGTGCTTATTTCGTTGGTGTCACACATTAAACGGCTCCAAGATTTCCCTCTTACGTATCTGCGATTTTCCCACCGACCTAACGCAAAACGCTTGTGATGAGAATAATGATTCTTGGATTTTTTCGCGTAAGGCCAGCTACAGCAAAGGGCGCCAACGAAAAGTGATTACCAGAAAAAGTAGGTAATAAAACGTGTAAGCCATACAAATAGTGAAATGATACAAAAATAATAATTCTGCGCGTTCTATCCTGTCATGTCAATCATTTGCAAATTCTTCAAACCAGCTTATTCGAACATTGAAATACTATACCTCCTTTTATTCGCTCAGGCATGGCGTGGCATCTACAAAAACTGAAAGCCTTTTTGGTCCCGACCATATAAATAGGCGGAGGCATTTCGACGTGCGTTGTGATGTACTTGTGTATTTAGCACTCTGCTTCACTTATGAAGTCACTATTTTGATGCTGCTGTATAAGAAGTATTTTTGTGACGACGCTATCGCGGACGTTACTCGTCGCATGTACATCGGTATATCCATTGGACCTGCGATTCTTGACAGATTACTGTCTAGCAAAAGCGTCATTGTGAGGCTCTAACCCGTCCGTAAAAGAATCTCTACACAAATGTTTACACTCAGGACAGATATTTGTCAATATTTTAGTGGTAAAAAAAATTACAGCTTTTTCATGCATTAGGGGCATTTACGAAACAAAGTTGAGCATTTTATACGAACACCTGGGTCGTGCTTATTTAGTTATTTTTTATATAGTTATTTGAAGTACTCACTAACAGTGCCGGGAACCCACGTGTGATGCACTGTTTACGTAAGGAATATGGTGCCAACAAGCAAACAACATACAAGAAATAGCACTAAATAAAAAAGCGACAAAAAATGTGTGGCTAAAGTGGTCAGCAGACAGGAAGGCGCGTTCTGCGAATCTCTCAAACAAAGCGTGTAAACTGCAACGTGCTTTCAGAACATCGGTCTCAATGTTTACTAAGCAGTTTCGACTTAACAAGCGACACTACGCGGCACGTAGACCAGCGGGTAGATCAGCGCGATATCTCTGGAGAAAATGGCTAAACGAACGAGAATAGATGGCGCAGTTTGCATGCACCGAACCAAGCCACCTGTGCGTCCGTCGTCTCTTGGGCTGTTCCTGCATGTGCGACACAACCCCTTCCTGCTTTTAATCCCCTGCCCATCCTCATTTCCGTGAAGAAGGCGCACGAGATATTGCCGCAAACACCCGGCAATGAAGATAGATCTTTGATTACCAGTAGGAAGCGGTTGTGTCGTTATTGTCGAAACGGCCTAGCAGACGTTTTTTGCACTAAAAGCTTTGTTGTGGGGCAGTATTCTCATGTTTTGTCCGTTTAGTGTCCGTTTCAAAAGTGTCCGTTTTGAGCAAGCCCTGATTGGCTAAAAGAGAACACCCGGATGTAACGCCATGCAAGCACGGCGAAGATATGAGGTGCGGCTTCTCGGAGCAGACCATTTATCGTCGCCTTGTTGGTTCGCTGGCGGAGCAATAAACTGAAAAAAGATTGTTTAAAAACGTTTTAGTAGTTAAAATGTGTTTGCAAGAACAGTTGCGCAAAAGTCAACACAAAGCCCCCCTACAACTGGAAGTACGTCACAATGAAACGAACGCAAAACGGACGTTCTCAATTTGGACATACACGAGAATACCACGCCTCGGCATGAGAGCTGTGCTATATATTCTCGCTCGTTTTGCAACTTTCTACCGTAATAGGACGCTGACATACCTGGCGGTCAACACTCCGGCGATATTATTAAAAATGCGGCTGCGGTGCACGTGCCCTTCAGAGAAACCGACAGCAAGAAAGGTTCGCAAATGAGTTTACCTACGAGTAAACCCTCTTCCTGTAAACTTAAAATAGCTACAATGAAGATTTGCTCTCATCCCAGGGAAAAGGATGTGCCCTGGAGCCACGCTGGCAACTGTTGAGATATTCCTCTACCTGACAACACTTCTGCAAGAGTTCAACGTGCTTCCAGTCGAAGGCAGACGGATTGATCTGGAATCAATATCTACCGCGGTGAACTTCACCCGCCCTCAAGAACTTAGATTCGAAAAACGTCATGGCAATAAAACATAAGGCTGATCATGGTGCATTCGTCATTTTTTACGTTTTAGTAATGTGTTAAAAAGTCGCTAAACAAAATCCTCCTGGGGCTAAATTACAGTTACGTACCTACCGTATTTGCGATTTCTAAGCACCCCCTTTTTTCAATGATCGCGATGCCCAAAATGAGGGGGGTGCTTAGATTTGAAAAACCTAAATTACCTGCCACCCACGCCACTTTTTTCTCCGCCGATTCTTGATGAGACGGGCCCAAGGAATAATGTTTTATTTGATAAATATGCAACTGATAAATAGGCACAGACCGCGAACCCAACGCTTTCGGATGATACCAAGTCACCTTCAGTATCATTGTCTGTTTTGCCGCTTGGGCCGCCGCTTTCAGTATCCCCAACAGGTCGTCTTCTGTTCCGTTGAAGTTGTCTGTAATTGAAAGCTTTGTAAATGACTTGACCACAACGACAACTTGAGCCCGCTTCCACGCGCCTGAAACCAACCTTGCGATGGTTGCTTTCGAAAGGGGGTGCTTAGATTCGCATGTAAAACTGTTTGTAGCGCAAGCAACACTACGCTACCTCTGGAAGTCTTCAGGTGGTTACCAGTTTTGCCCTTGGTCGCTAGAGGCCAAACCATGCCCCCTTCCGCAAGCGCCCGGTATGGAGCTGATCTCCGATAACGGGGAGAGGTAGGCGAGCAGGTAGAGGAGACATGCGCGGAACTCGTGCGCGGTAAGTTGCAGAGGAAGGCGATAAGCGCGCGCCACGAAGGCAGGCCTCATGCGGCCAAGAACCATTTGCGATAGAGGAAGACGAACATGCCGCTCCGGGCCCTTGTACAGCGGCGAGGTTTAAACAACGTCGCGCGGCGAAAAAGAGGAAAACCGCTACTGTTGCGTACAGCTGCGCTAGATTCAATTGTTACGCGTTAGGGTGAGCTTCCTTCCTTTTTATTCCCAATTTTCCCACCAAAGTATGGGAGGGTACTTAGAATCAAGATGGTGCTCAGAATCAAGTAAATACGGTATATTTGACCCCAGCCAGAAAAACAATTAGGCAACACGGACAATGTCCTAGCTATGTTGGCTACTTTGATTTGTTTTGTTTTTCAGTGCAGCGCTTGCGTTTTCGAGAAGCCTTTTTTTTGCAGCACAATCTTACTTGTAAATTTCCGGTAGACGTAAATGCAGTTTACTTCCTCCGCAAACTTGCAACGACGTTATCGTCTAGACTGGCCGCCTTAAGAAACAGAACCTGGCAGCATTGAAGCGCATACCCGGTGTAGCGAGGGAAGCTTAGCTGTACTCTAAGAGGGACGTCATGCATCGGTGAAATAATGGGAGATTTAGGTAAAGTTAAAAGAATAGGGGATATTTCATTGGGCTTACTTGCAGGCATACTGTACTCCACTTGGGACCCTAATATAAGAAAGAGCACGGCGAAGGATAGTAAATCCACAGAGACGTAGCAGGCAAGGCGGAGGAAATCTCAAGCCTGAACGAAAGACTCGCACTCTTTGTAGTCAAGCTAATCAAGAAATCGAGATCAAAGGTTCCAGCTCAGTACTACGGTGAAGCCGTAGACATTTTCTCCGATGACCTTGAATGAGCAACACCACAGTTCACCACTGTAATAGAAGGCTGTAATGCCAAAATAAGTGAGACGGAAATGGGAGAAGGATTAGTTTGAAGCGTTAGAATAGGCAGTCGCAGCACTCTAGAAGATACGCTACTGGTATCTGTCGCTTTTTGATCGCCAAAACCTCCTTTCTTTGCTCAAGATTGCGGAAACAATTGGATGATCGAAAAGGATTTAGACATTAGAATTATGAAGTCAGGAAAAAATAAGTTCATTTGGACGGACACAATTACGTGGTACTCCCAAGCCACACGGGGTACCTGTTGATCTATATAAGAGTTGAACACGAATGCTACTTGCGTCAACATGATCTATGGTTCAATTGCAGAAAATAATTATAAAGACAGTATTCAAAGACAGAAATTACTCAATTAGTGAATGTTCTTCTCACAAAACTTCGGAATAAAAAAAAACTTTTGGACAGTGCGCAACCAAAGCGAGATAAAAGGGAAAAGTTTTCTTTAGCTTTCAATAAACTCTTTAAAAATTACTGCGCTTTTGTTTGGGATGACAACAGAGAAGAAAGGGTGCCAGTATACATTCCAAAAAAACGACCAAGTGCTAAGTCGTCCGAACACTAGGAGTGCAGCACAAAGAAAGAAAAAAAAATAACACCCGCCGCGTTGGCTGAGTGGCTAAGGCGTTGCGCTGCTGAGCACGAGGTCGCGGGTTCGATTCCCGGCCGCGGCGGCCGCTTTTCTGATTTAGGCGAAAAGCAAAAACGCCCGTGTGTACGAGATTTCGGCGCACGTTAAAGATCCCCAGGTGGTCAAATTTAACCCGGAGCCCTCCACTACGGCGCGCCTCATCGCCTGAGTTGCGTCGGCGCGTTAAACCCTACAATCAATCAATCAAGGAAAAAATAACGCTACTCAACATGAACGCCAGACGCTGTCCTTTATAAAGTGCGGCCGCTCGAGGACATGTAACTCCTTTACGAACCTCACATTGTAGCGATTACGGAAACCTGGCAAACACCAAATGGGGCGGTTGTTCCGGAATGAGCCAGAAAGAGAAACAAACTTAGTCGGTCAAAACGACATTGACCAGAAAAACTCGGCACGTTTCCCCTAAAAAGAGAGGTGGCAAGAAATTAGTTGAGAAAACGCCCAGCATACCTTTACGCAGATCGTAGTTCGTATCAAAAACGAGCCAGATCTTCTGTGTCGCGGATCAAAATGAAATGGCCGTTTGCTTTTGGCTTGACTGTTCGGACAGTTTCGTGGGTGTTTCCGGAAGTTTTACTTTCTTTGCTTGTTCGAGCTGGGTTTTTATAATTTCACACCGCTGTTAGCAGATCAGCGTAAGTTGGGTTGCCACAAGATGTTAAAGATGAACTGGAGCGAAGAAGAAGTGAAGGAGTTGAAACTGAGAGATGTGAAACCATGATTTTGGTTCGTCTCACCCTTTCCTGCAAAATAACTCTGGTTCTTTTTGTGTTAAACTCCCATATTTTTCGCTTTCCATTTTGGTACTTAACTAAAAAGCCACCGCTAACAGGCCCTGGCTAATCTCTGCAAGTTGAACAAGAAGATATGAACGACATTTTTGAGAAGCGCTTTGGAAATTCATGGCACCGCAATGAAGAGCTTTCTTACTTAGTGAGTGCGTTCAGCCGGGTCCAAGAAAATTATCCTATGAACAATTTGAAAAGAGCTGCTAATGGTGCCAAGAGGACTCACCTGATCTCCACGTAGAGTTCTACTGCTCCGAAGCCCTGTTGTATACTTTAAATGTCTTTTCCACCAAACCTCAATCGCCCCGTGCCTGAAAGCCATTTAATTTTTTTTTATACCGCATCAATTGATCGTTTCAATTCAACATGACCCAAGTCCAAGGTTATTACCCAACTATTGCGCATTGTCAGGGCCTAATTTTAAATTACTTGTGGCCGTAAACTTCCGGTAGTTGGCATGTAAAATATGTCATATATAATATGCGCCGGTAACAAATTCCCGCTTGTTTCTCATATTCGCGTTAGGTGGATCTTCCTCATTTAAAAAAACGCAAGTGTTCGTGACCATGAATTGGCTTTCCGAACTACGTTGCTACCCGGAAACACCGAACATCTCATGGCGGAGGCGTGGCATTGCTAATTCAAACGTACAATTTTTTTATAGTTGAATTCCCCACGTTCCGGAAACTGGTGCGGCTTTCTGTAAAATATTGTGCAATGATTCAAGCATGGTGACAGGCTGCGTTGATCAGAGCCCATTTTCTGGTGCCGAGTGTTTAGCTGCCATTCACTATTTGTTTAAGAACATGTCCGCAGATTTGCAGTCATGCTGATGGCTGATTTTAACTTTCCAGACATAAACAGAACAAATATGCGTCCCACCTTACTCAGTCCACGAGCTTTCCTAATTTGATGCTAAATTTCAACCTCCGCAAAGTTTTTTTCCGTCCAAACTCCCGTCTAAGGAACAGCTGCCAGTACACTGCATCTCTTTTTATAAACACACACCTAAACCTTGACGCTGGTCACGTTTACATCGTTGAGAGTTTATTTGACTACAGAGTGCCACTCTGCCGTATAACTCTTGGTCATGGCGTGCGGTGTGCATATATAGTAACTCCTGTCGGAGACTTCTAGACGATGATGCTAGTGTGTTAGGTTTTTTGGCTCATATTTATGACTTCATCGATTTGGCCGATAATCCGTTCACCACTGTGAACGGCCCTGAGAAAAAATATCCCTGGGTTACCAGAGTAGTTTTACGCGCAAAACGAAAGGTTAGACGCCAACAAATTGCAGTAAAGAATACAGGGGGGGGGGTGGTGGGGGGGGGGGCATGCGATTGCGTCAGAATTACTATCTGCTATTGCAATCGTCAAGAAAAAAATCCAAAAACGCAAATAACATTACTTTAATATCTAAGTACCGTAAATCATTACTGGTAATCGTCATGGATTCTGGAATAATTTCCTCCCAAAGAAATAAGTCTGTCATACACTATCAATAAAACAGAAAAAAGATAAATCGAGTGCTTAGAACAACTTTTTCCAATCGGTATTTACGAAACATAACTGCCAAAGTCATCAGCTTCCATCGCATGACAACGATTCAATAAACCCAATAAATATAACTTACGAGATAGACCCGAAAAAAGCTTCGGGGCCCGAGAACATTCAAAACGCATTTCTTTGGCGATATGTATAATGGTGTTGTAACTACCTTGGCTTGGGTTTCCGCATATCGCTTTCGCTGTCACAGCTTCCACATGACAGGAAAAAGGCCAAAGTAATACCAATTCCGTATTCCGGAGATTGCGATGAACCTTGGAACAGTTGACCAATTTGGTTAAAGAGCACATCGTGTACAATATTTGAACATATTATCCAACCACCTATAACAGTTTTCTTGGAAACACGGGGCATCCTGACACATTGACAACAGGCATTTCGTAGCATATCATCAGCAATTACGCAACTAGGAGAAGTTGTTCATGACCTAGCAATATCTATTACCCACTGTTTGCAAACTGATGTAATATTACTACATTTTTTAGAGGCGTTTGATTTCGCACGTCATTATACATTGATTTTGAAACTCCTACAAACAATTCGGGACGGTCTACTAACACGCTGGATAAGAGAATTCTTGGCTGACGATTCAGAGCTTGCCATGTTTGAGCAAGTGGCACCTGAAAGCATTCTTGTTTCTTCTGGGGTTCCACAAGGCTGCGTTTTTTAAGCCACAGTTATTTGCAATCTTCCTTATTAATCCCAAAAAAACTTTTCCTGTAACATTAGGCTATTCACCAAAGACTGCATTGTATATCACGAATATTACCAGTCATTGCGATCACCTCGAGGTTGCTGATTCATTAAACCATCTTTCTAAGTGGTGCACCGAATGGCGAATGTCGATTAACCTATAAAAAACTGTGTGCATAGGTCTAACGAGAAAGTAAGAATTTGGGAAGTACGTGTACAGTATTAATGGTGCGAGATTTTAAAGAGTAGACCAAAACAAACGCTTAGGTGTAACCATTACTTCACAACTTAGATGGAATGCACACACTGGCAAATGACTTCAAATGACCTAGGAAAGATGCTTTTTGTCCTCAGATGTCTTTTACTGGCTCCACAATCTACCAAGCATTTAGCCTACACTATCTACGTGAGACCTCTAGTGGAATACGCCAGCAAAATATGGTTTCCCCAGACAATCAGTAACGTAAAGCAACTAGAAAAAGTACAAAGAAAGCCCGCGTGATTCGTTTGCAATAGGGTTAGATGCACCTATTCTCTGAGAAATATGTTATCATGCTGTGGCGCTAAAACACTCGCGGCAAGAGGAAAACAGGCGCGCCTCCAATTTATTTTTTAGCTATTTCTAACTATTACAAAAACGACAAATCCAGTTACATTCTCCTATCAGAATCCTGCACAACCTGGCATAAACGCCCCCTACTTTACGGGAGTATTCTTTCCAAAACGACACCTTCAAGCACACTTTACCTTCTAGTTATAGGGGAATTATGTAGTTCAAATCCCTCCGTTACTAACACGAATTCGCTAAAAGACTTTGCCTCTAAGATACAACAGACAACAATAAACCCACCATGCCCTCGTTCTTAGATGAATTACAACCTTACGTAGAACCGTTGGAGTGGCTAAATACTCTACAGATCTGCTGTTATTTGTGGTGTTTCATCATATGTCACGTAAAACACCTGTTGTGCTAGCGTTACTGAGGTTGGAAATGCGTGTTTGTATTTCCGGCTACAAATGTGGTTTTCGAAATATGTTGGTTTTAATGTGGTTATCGTTTGTTATGCTATTATTTTTATGTATATGTTTAGTGAAACATACTTCGTATTCGGCTTTGTATACTTTGGGGACCATCCACGTTAAAGATTGCAGTTCTTTTTTTTTTTGCATACAGCATGTTTCTGCGGTAGACTACGTGTATGTAAAATCTGCAAGCCCTGCTGCTATGGTCTCGCGAGGAGACTGGCAGTAGTGGAAATAAATAAAACAATAAAACAATCAATAAAAAAATTTAAAATAAATAAGTAAATAAAAATACATAAATAAAGAAATAAATAAAAAGTTGACGTAAGCAATTTTAGGAAGAAAATCTTTGCAGCTGGCTGAATGCACAAACGTTTTACATGTGATAAAAACACTTTCATCATAATTTTCACGTATGGGTGCAATGCATACGTACAGGAAACACGTTTTCCAGTAAATAACGGGTCCCTGGAAAGGTAAAACGAGTATTCCAGTGAAAAAACGCCTTTTCAAAAAATTGATTGTAAAAACAACTTTACAAATTACCAGGGAGCCTTAGCCACCATTGGTCGCTCAGGAGGTTTTAAATGCGTCCAATGCGCACCGAACCAACATTGAACCACTACTTGTAGAAACGGGTGGTTGACATTTCTAAAGAAAAAGCAGGAAATCAGTTGGTGTACAAAAATGTGGACAAGGCTATGACTACAAGATTTCATGGGAACAAAATATTTTCCCGCATAGACTCCGAGCGCGAACAGCGCAC